>NC_036648.1:9653129-9678225 GCF_002806865.2 Cucurbita pepo subsp. pepo | reverse complement strand
TTTTTTTTTTTTTTTTTTTTTTTTTTTTTTTTTTTTTTTTTTTTTTTTTTTTTTTAATGAAAATAAAAGGTTAATTCTTAGAACATTGATTTTGAATTTAGATTTACACCTTAAGAAAAATGACAACAATTCATATGAAAATAGTTATCAAACTAAATAAAAATAGGTATATAATTGTATCATAAGCAAATTTTTAATGAACTTATTATCGGATCTAAATTGTATGCATTGGGTTGAATTATTCGATTTATTTGGGTCATCAATTTTTTTAAGCACTCTTAATTGTTGAATTATAGTAAGGTGCACTAGTCAACTACGTGTGAATCCTTTGATCTTGTAGACATACGGGCCAGTCATATCGAGCCTTCCGCAGCTGCTTTCTAAGTTCTCCTTCAACATCATTGGAACCTAAGAATATTTATGAGTGCATTATAGAGGCGTGAGGTAAGTTTGTATGAATGTGTGAGAGATCCTTTTTAAAACATGCACATAGACGACGGTGTGATGATTTTGTTAAGCCTAAAGATAACAGTCATGTAGTTCCCACATTGTTACTTCACAACTTGAGTTCTAAGGAATGCTAAAACTAGACGATTGCTTAAATTGCTAATTCTTGACTTTCTTATGCTTTGTTAAATGTGGCAAATATTTATGTGATCCTTATCCCATGAAAATACTTGTCGGCTTGTTAGGTTATATCAGTTTTAATTAGTAATATAATTTTTACCATTCTTTTAATTTTTGTTAATTTGTAATAAACTTCTTAATTTTAACATTTAGCGATAACTTATTACAACGTTAAAGTTGTTATACTTCTTAAAGTTTAGGGTTAATAGAACGTGTGCAATTTAATGAAGATTTGAACTCTTGACTTCTTAGTTAATAAAACATGTTTTAACCAAGTCATGTTTGATCTACGAACAAGTTATATATTTATATATTTAGTCCGTTCTAAACTACTTAAATTGTCTTTTATTTTGAAGATTACGACTTTGAATACAATAAATGATCAAATTAAGTAGATATTCATTTTCGAGTGATGTCTAAGATCGTATTAGGAAGCGGTTCTAAAGACATATCAACATCATCTCTTGGAGTAAGGCAAATTTTCGAGTGGAGGGATTTAAGCTATTTAATATTTAATAATTTAATAAATTATATGGCTTACAAAATAAAATTAAAAAGGAAAATAAGAAATTATATATAAGCTAACTAAACAAGCTCAAGAACACGAAATTCAATCCTAAACATTCATTCATTGATTCATGAGATTTTACCGTAACTATACAAATATGGAACTAAACCAAAGTTTGAAATTTAGGAAGAAGAAAATGTCAGTCTTGACCTCCACTCTTGTATGGCAGAACGCAGAGTATAGTTAGGAATAAACATAGAATGCTGGAGCTTAAGCTTCGTCACGGGCGATACGTCGTATTTCTCGAGCCACGCTTTAATGGCTTCGAACTCGTAAGTAAATCCGTCGGCGGCTATATAAGGATCCTCCATTACTTCCTGTGTTTCAAACAAATACAACACACACAGAAGAATATGAAGTTCATGCTTAAGCTGCTTATGAAGAACTGATGGTGTCTGTGTGTGTCTTAAACTCACCTGGAGGATTGGGCAGAAGTAGTGGCTTGGGGGATTGGCAGCACCTTTCTGAAACGTATCAGCAAAATCAACAAGCCTTTTAAGGACTGGAAGAACTTCCGTTTCAAGATCTGGCCTATCCCTGCATCTAAGCTTCAAGCACTTTAGTGCCAGTCCAGCTAGCTCCTCAGCTTCAGCTACAGGCCAGTCAGTAATCGACTTATCTAGAATATCTGCAAGCGAGGTGCTTGCGATGGAGTTCTCGACAGCCAGAAGAAGACCGTGTGGCTGCCGCCCGGTCAACAACTGCAGAATTGTTACTCCGAGCGCATACGTATCCGACTTCGGTCGGAGTGTGCCAGTTCTCTGATATTCAGGATCCATGTAATGCAGAGTCCCAGCAAGAATGGTGTTTCGATACTCCGTCACATTGTCAGGCACGATATCGCCGATGATCTTAGCCATTCCAACATCCGAGATTTTGCTTACAAAGTTTCTATCAAGTAAGATATTACCCGGTTTGAGATCTCTATGAATAATAGGCTCTGGCTTTGAATTGTGTAAGAAGGCAAGCCCAGACGCTACTTGAAAAACTATTCTAAATCTAATAGACCACGGGAGGGGAGGTTTTCCATTCCGGAGCAAGATATGATCATCTAAGCTTCCATTTTCCATGTATTCGTAAATTAAGCAACCTCGCTCGGGGCAAGCTCCGAGCAGTAAAACCACGTGTGGATGACGTATCTGGCTCAGAATTTCAACCTGCAGAGATAATTTCAGCTGATACAATGAGGATCATCAATTGGATAAAAACCATGAAGAGTTAGAAAAATGATACCTCTTTCAGAAACTCGTCCTTGTTCTCGAATATGTCGTGTCGAAAGACCTTAATGGCTACCGGGGTATGATCGAGACTGCATACGTAGACTTTCCCATATCCGCCCTCACCAATCACGTTAACTTCATCGAAGAAATTCGTTGCAGCTTCTATTTCGGCTGTAGTATACCTTCTGTACCTCCTATCATTAGTCAGAAGAGTATCAACAATTTTCTTCTTCTCCAAGGACTCCTTTAAGGCATTAAGCTCAGCCAGCTGCCTCTCATAAGCTTCTTTAGCTAGCGAGTCCTTTGCCTCCTCAAGCTCCTTAATGGCTTCCAAGTGCTTTGCTTTCTCTTCAGCAGCCACTTTCCTCAAAGCTTGTTCCCTTTCCAAAGCAGCGTTCACTTTTCTTGATTCTTCAAGGCATTCGGATGTAAGTGACTGAACCTGCAAAGCCAAGCACAAATAGGCACTTACATTATTTCTTTCAATTTCTGTGAAGACAACAGGAGGTGGAAGGGCGTTTCGGGAACAAAGCCCCCGAGTGATTCTAAGCCTTAGTCAAAGAATTTAAAGCCCCCGAATGATTCTAGGTGTTAGTCAAAGAATTTAATGCCCCTAAGTGATTCTAGGCCTTAGTCAGAGAATTTAAAGCCCTCGAGTGATTCTAGGCCTCAGTCCCCTGAATGATTCTAGACCTTAGTCAGAGAATTTAAAGCCCCCGAGTGATTCTAGGCCTTAGTTAGAGAATTTAAAGCCCCGAATGATTCTAAGCCTTAGTCAAAGAATTTAAAGCCCCTGAGTGATTCTAGGCCTTAGTGGCCTTAGTCAGAGAACTTAAAAGCCCCCGAGTGATTCTAGGCCTTAGCCAGAGAATGTAAAGCCCCCGAGTGATTCTAGGCCTTAGTCAGAGAGTTTAAAGCCCCTAGTGATTCTAGGCCTCAGTCAAAGAATTTAAAGCCCCCTAAATGATTCTAGGTCTTAGTCGGAGAATTTAAAGCCCTTGAATGATTCTAGGTCTTAGTCAGAGAATTTAAAGCTCCCAAGTGATTATAGGCCTTAGTCAGAAAATTGAAAGCGCCCGAGTGATTCTAGGCCTTATTCAAAGAATTTACTAGCCACTTTCCCTACCAAACAGTGTATCCACGGGAAAAAAGCTCGAGTAAAGCAGTACTGAGCATGCCTTGACAACGTTATGCCAAAACCGATATAATGATCAAGCTCTCACCTTCTTCTGAGCATGAACAAGTTCTTCACAAGCTTGTTTGTACAAGGAAACAGTACTCTCCAATTCTAGCTGCAGCGATTCAACTTCAGCCTGCATATCTTCCTACAATTCAGGAGCTTTTATTTAAGAACTCACCCTAGCATCACCTCGAAATGGCGACGAAATTCGATCGAGATAGCAGCAAAGCTCAAAACACAAAAACAAAAAACAAAAACCTCCTCAGTTAGAGTACTCAAAGAGTTCAATTGCTCGGTAGAATTAACTTCGAGGCTATCGCCCCTTCGATGAACATTCGACATGGAAGAAGAAGACAGCGTTCCAAATGATCTTTCGCTAACTGTACTCGAACCCCTATAGTAATCGGTATCACCGAGCATCCACTGCCTCGAGTCGGTTTCTACGAAGAACAATTACATACATCATCTAGTGTTAAAACTACTGACAAGAGAACAGTGTTTTCAGCTAATTACCACTAGATGGAGCAGTAGTAGCCGTTCGTGTGATGACTCTTCTCCTATATATAACATAGATATCAAAACACCTAGAAGCAGCTCTCATAATAGCAGAGGGTACTGAATCCCCTTTCAGCCTCCTACCAATAATTATACCAAAAGTTAGCATCAAAATACTGAAATCAGTATAAAACCGTCTTCGACAACGACACATTCCGAGTCATGTAATGTAACCCAAGCACATCGCTAGTAGATATTGTCCGCTTTAACCCGTTACGTATCGTTGTCAGCCTCACAGTTTTAGAACACTGTCTGTTAGGGAGAGGTTTCCATACCCTTTAAAAGAATGTTTCGTTCACCTCTCCAACCAACATGGGATCTCACAATCCAACGGCCCAACATCCTCGCTGGCCCACCGCCCGGTTTTTGGCTCTGATACCATTTGTAACAGCCCAAGCACACCGCTAGCAGATATTGTCCACTTTAACCCGTTACATATCGCCGTCAATCTCACGGTTTTAAAATGCATTTGTTAGGGAGAGGTTTCTACACCCTTAAAAGGAATGCTTCGTTCCCCTCTCCAACCAATGTGAGATCTCACAATCTACCCCTGGGGCCTAGCATCCTCTCTGGCACACCGCTCGGTGTCTAACTCCGATACCATTTGTAATAGTCCAAGCACACCGCTAACAGACATTGTCCGCTTTAACCCGTTACGTATCATCGTCAGCCGCACAGCTTTAAAACATATATGTTAGGGAGAGGTTTCCACACCCTTATAAGGAATGTTTCATTCTCCTGTCCAACCAACATGGGATCTCTCAATCCACCCTCTTAGGGGTCCAGCATCCTTGCTGGCACACTGCCCAGTGTCTGACTCTAATACTATTTGTAACAGCCTGAGCACACCGCTAGCAGATATTGTCCGCTTTAACCCATTACGTATTGTCGTCAACCGCACAGTTTTGAAACATATCTGTTAGGGAGAGGTTTTCACACCCTTATAAGGAATGCTTCGTTCTCCTCTCCAACCAACGTGGGATCTTACAATCCACCCCCTTAGGAGCCCAACATCCTCGCTAGCACACTGCCCAGTGTCTGGCTCTAATACCATTTATAACAGCCCAAGCACACCGCTAGCAGATATTGTCCACTTTAACCCGTTACGTATCGTCATCAACCTCATGGTTTTTAAAACACGTATGTTAGGGAGAGGTTTATACACCCTTATAACAAATGCTTCGTTCCGCTCTCCAACCAACATGAGATCTCGCATGTAAGTTATTATCTTATGAATCAAATAAAGTGAAATGAGTTCAAAACATCATATAAACTTCCACTGTCTATGCATATTTCTACGAATGAATTTGAATTTCTACTCCAAGATCTTTGGAAGAACAGTAAAAATGACACAAATATCAGCACAACATACATTCATATAGCCAAATACCTCGCTATGCAAGTCCTAAAACAAGAACCCAAAACCAAGTGTTTAATCCCAGATTCAGATGCATATCTCACAAGTGCAGTGGCAGGATTATCATCCTCCAGAATCAAAGTTTCAACCAGTAGAAGAAACTGCAAAACAAATACCCATTTCAATTCACCATGAATTTAGGGCTAAATTTTTTAAAAAACAGCTTGAAATCACCTTCTCTCTTCTACACATCTTCTTGAAAGGAACAAAAATTTGTTCATACTTCTGTTTCACATCATGAACATAAAGCGCTACTACATCAGCGTCAAGCTCCGAGACCGCCACAAGATCCCCCACTGTAAAACAAACACCACAAACTCAAACATCAAGAAATTGAGGGATCGGCTTACGGTGTTTGAGACAGGAAATTTTTAGGCACTTACTTGGGGTGGGGATGGAGGTGATTTTGGGCATAACATGAACCAATATGAACCGATCGGCGGTCGGCAACAGATTCTCCACAGCCCATCTGACGGCGCGGCGGCTTCCGCCACCGCCTTTGCCGCCGCGAACTCCGTTAATGGCAACCGCCACTGATGTCATTGCCTTGGAAACACCACCATTTGGTTCTATTTTTCCTTTCTTTTTGAGTTTACTTTTCATTTTCAATTCTGTAATTCAATTGGGTCGCCGTCGTTCTTGGCATGCGATGACTTGACCATTGACTTTGGGGTTTGGATGATAATTTTGTTCTTGCCAAATTCCGAATTTAACCTTTAGTCTTATTTATTTATTATTAATTTTGATTATTACAAATAAAAATAATTAACACCACAAATTATTTTATTATTTATTATTTGAAATGTGGTAATTGGTTTTATTATAATTATTATTTTGAAGTATTTATTATTATCAATTATGTTAGTGTGGGTATTGCCGTAGTTAGTAGCAACCATAATTTTTATTAATTATAATAGAGCATTAAACATAAATAAATACAGCATCAATTACGTAAGAATTAGGGTAAATATCAATTTCTGTCTCTTAAATTTTATCGGTTTTATTAATTAAAATTTAAAATCAATAATTGTTTTTTATAAAATGATTAAAATCCCAGAAAAATAATTGCAATTCTTTCTAAATAAATAATAGAGAAAGATAAATAGCCGAAAAAGATACCATTCAATAAAGGTTAAATTTGGTATTTCATTGAATCTAACGGTGTCTGTATTTGAGTGGTAGCCTGTAGGCAGTCACATTCCAAACCTTCCGGCTATTGTATGATGAAAGTCCCACATTGTCTAATTTAGGGAATGATCATGATTTATAAACAAAGAATACTCTCTCCACTGACATGAGGCCTCTTGAGGAAGCTCAAAGCAAAGCCATGAGGGCTTATACTCAGAGTGACAATATCATACCATTGTGGAGAGTCGTGTTCGCTAACACCGCCAGTCGAGAGTGGCCAAAGCCAAAAGGCTGCCCTGCCCGGCTGCCCCTATGGGTTTATTATTTTAATTAATCATGCCTCAGCAAAACGAATCGTTTTACATGGATAAGGTACGTTCTTGGAGGGACTTTGAACCAATAATGTGCCACCACGTGTCATTGGCGGATGGCCGTTTGCAAGTCAGCGAATAAAACACCACCATTTAATTTCCCTCCCTATCCCACGAGTTACAACATTGGAGGTTGAGCGAAGTAGACAAGAGTTCGAGAACGAGCGAGGCAACGGAAATCGCAATCTCATTCTCTTCAATCCCATTACTGTTTTGCCTTTGATTCTTCTCTCTTCTCAAGCAATCGGAGCTCTATTAATGGCGTAGATGCTTGCTTCTTCAAGAAACCGCGATAAGAAAACTCAACAATGGAGTGTATGGGACTCGCTGCTCGGAATTTTGCAGCAATGGCAGCTTCTAATAGCCCTAGCTTAGCTTCAACGGGAACAAGAAGATTCCGGTTGTTTTGTAGAAAAGAAAGCCGTCAGTTCAGTTTGCGTCGGCGTTCGATGCTTGTTATGGCCGGTGCCGGAAGTGAGAGTTGCACTGCAGTCAGAGAAGGATTTGCAGACGATGAAGATTACATTAAGGGCGGTGGCTCTGAGCTTCTGTTTGTTCAAATGCAGCAGAACAAGACGATGGAGATGCAGTCCAAGCTCGCAGACGTGGTTCGGCTATCTCTACCCATTCTTCTTACTTTTTCATCGCTGACTTTTTTACTATTTTCGTCACCATAGCGTTGATGTAGATATTAACTTTGTAGTTTGTCAAAAAAAAATTAATTAAATGCTCAAATTCATCTGAACTTTTTTATACTTGTTATTGGGATTGGTGCCACTATAATTTAATATGCTTGCGCTCTTAAAAGTCTATACTCCCTGCAATCTTGCATAAATTAATTGACTAAATCCACCCTGATTTCAAAGCTTAAGCATATGGGAGTTTGAAGGACTTAATATTATATCTTTTGGCCTCTATGGCTCGATTAAATTATGTACTTATATCTGAGGCGGTAGGTTCAATGGAATTAATGTCTCTATGGCACATGGTAATACGCCTTGATACTCTCCGTTTTCCTGCTTTGGGCTACTACTTGTGACTAATGTTTAAGTTTCTTTTTCTTCCCCTTTATTTTTCTTTATTCTATTGTATAAATTTGAGGATTGAATTGATATTGTTTGGATTTGAAGCTTATTGTCAATTATAAATGAATTTCTGGATTTCTGGAAGCACATCACATGTTCCTCCATTTACTTTAAATAGACTTAGNAATTTGAGGATTGGATTGATATTGTTTGGATTTGAAGCTTATTGTCAATTATAAATGAATTTCTGGTTTTCTGGAAGCACATCACATGTTCCTCCATTTACTTTAAATAGACTTAGTNCTATCTCTACCCATTCTTCTTACTTTTTCATCGCTGACTTTTTTACTATTTTCGTCACCATAGCGTTGATGTAGATATTAACTTTGTAGTTTGTCAAAAAAAAATTAATTAAATGCTCAAATTCATCTGAACTTTTTTATACTTGTTATTGGGATTGGTGCCACTATAATTTAATATGCTTGCGCTCTTAAAAGTCTATACTCCCTGCAATCTTGCATAAATTAATTGACTAAATCCACCCTGATTTCAAAGCTTAAGCATATGGGAGTTTGAAGGACTTAATATTATATCTTTTGGCCTCTATGGCTCGATTAAATTATGTACTTATATCTGAGGCGGTAGGTTCAATGGAATTAATGTCTCTATGGCACATGGTAATACGCCTTGATACTCTCCGTTTTCCTGCATTGAGCTACTACTTGTGACTAATGTTTAAGTTTCTTTTTCCTCCCCTTATTTTTCTTTATTCTATTGTATAAATTTGAGGATTGGATTGATATTGTTTGGATTTGAAGCTTATTGTCAATTATAAATGAATTTCTGGTTTTCTGGAAGCACATCACATGTTCCTCCATTTACTTTAAATAGACTTAGTTTTTTTTGTTGAAAAAAATGGTTCAATTGTATCTTCTTTTCCATTATCTTCGTGTGATCGTGATTCTGGTAAATGATTATCATTCTAACAGGCGTTTCAATTTTGAGTATATGTTAAACCCCTTTTATTATTGTTGCAGCTACCGCCAATATCAATTGGAAACGACGTATTGGACTTGGTGGTTNCCCTTTTATTATTGTTGCAGCTACCGCCAATATCAATTGGAAATGACGTATTGGACTTGGTGGTCATTGGTTGTGGTCCTGCTGGTCTTGCTCTGGCTGCGGAATCGGCTGCTTTGGGATTAAAAGTTGGACTCATTGGTCCAGATCTACCTTTTACAAATAACTATGGCGTGTGGGAAGATGAATTCAATGGTATGTTGATGCATCCTACCCAATGTTTCAGCAACATTTCAGACTGCCCTCGTCTTAGTTCAGTTTTAAACTATGCTCATAATAACTAAGAAGAAATTACATCCAAAATTCATCCCATCATGCTATAGAATATATTTCTCCTTTTCGTTCTTAAATAGATCATTAAATCCATCCTAAAAGTTTCTAAGTTATTATACTCTTCTAATATAGTATTAAATCAAGCTGAAAAACTTATGTTGATAAGTTGAAGTAGATTTTGAATAGTCATATTTAAAACTAATATCCTAAGAAGGAAATGACACAGTATACTATTGTTTCCTAACGTATTGAGGTTATGCCGTCTGTTGAGTCCAACCTCCACTTTCATCTAAACTCTATTTTTCAACCTTACAGATCTTGGGCTTGAAGGGTGTATAGAGCATGTATGGCCGGATACGGTCATATATCTTGATGACAAGGATCCTGTTCTTATTGGCCGTGCATATGGACGTGTTAGCAGGCATTTGCTCCACGAGGAGCTGCTTAAAAAGTAGGACAAAGTGATTTTTTGTACAACGACTAATTTATACATTTGAATTTTATATAATGTATCAATTCATATAGGTGTACCAAGTCAGGTGTTTCATATCTCAACTCCAGAGTGGACAGCATTATTGAAACTACCACTGGCCATAGCCTTGTAGCCTGTGAACATGATATTTTTGTCCCGTGCAGGTAAAATGGATTCTCTTATTTACACACTGTTAGCCTCAATGTGAAGCATTTTAGGTCGCTTATATTAACTATTTGNAAATGGATTCTCTTATTTACACACTGTTAGCCTCAATGTGAAGTATTTTAGGTCGCTTATATTAACTATTTGTTCTTTCTTCAAATATTTAAATTTGTATTGTAGACTCGCAACAGTTGCATCAGGAGCAGCTTCAGGTAAATTGCTGCAGTATGAGGTTGGTGGGCCAAAGGTGTCTGTCCAAACAGCTTACGGTGTGGAGGTTGAGGTAGGAAGGAGAATTCCTCTGTTTTTTCTTCTTTCTTTTCTTCCTACAGACGACTTATATAAGATCTTAGAAAGTTGTTGAAATGGATTACTATATGATAGTCACCACTGAGTTTGCAAATCATCATTGAAATACCGTATGGAAACTCTTGGATAGTTTGTTACTGCGAGCATCTTTAAGAATATATACAATATTACATATATTATAACTTATTAGTTTAAACTTTTAAGTTTATTGGTAATTTAACTTTGTATCAAAGTAAGAATTTGTGAGTTTGAACTCTTGGAAATTCATATTAATATCAAGTTTACGAAACCTTCGTTTGTAATTCTCGATATTGCTCTCCGGAGTTATTTCCTTAACAAAATAATGTTCTGTTCTTACACGGAATTGTGTTGATAACCATTCACGTCCATCTTTTTGACCATTTCAGGTGGAAAACAATCCTNGAAATTCATATTAATATCAAGTTTACGAAACCTTCGTTTGTAATTCTCGATATTGCTCTCCGGAGTTATTTCCTTAACAAAATAATGTTCTGTTCTTACACGGAATTTTGTTCTGTGTTGATAACCATTCACGTCCATCTTTTTGACCATTTCAGGTGGAAAACAATCCTTACGATCCACGTCTTATGGTTTTTATGGACTACAGGAACCACGCAAAACAAGACAACTCATCTTTAGAAGCACAATATCCTACATTTCTGTACGCCATGCCCATGTCTCCGACAAAAGTATTCTTCGAGGTCTGTGCCATTGTTATTAGTTTATCTTCATACTTTATTTTTCTCATAATCATGTATGAATTCACTTGGAAATTTAAAATTTGCAGGAAACTTGCTTAGCTTCAAAAGAAGCTATGCCATTTGATCTCTTAAAGAAAAAACTTATGTCAAGATTAAAGACTATGGGGATCCGAATTGTGAAAACATATGAGGAGGTACTCTTTGCGAATGATGTTTATTGCCTTTATAGCGAGTTACTACTTACCATGTTACCATTTGTTCAATACATCCTTACATCTCTTTCAGAAGAGTACATGAGATGGTTGTTCGTGTGTATGTCTGTTTTTCTCCTGCTTTCTTTCTTCCATTTAGTGATCAGTCGACTAGGAGGTATTGTTATGTGAAGTAGATATGAAACGAACACCTTTCCAAATAAGATAGAAGATGCAGAGGAAATTGAGGTTTCATTCTCAACCTTCCTTATCAGTACTTTCTTATCTGAAAGCTGTGGATTTCACCCTTTTCTTGTGGCTTTGTGTATTTTATTCTTATTGGTGCATGTTCACATATCATTAACATGAACGATGCCTTTGCATTACTTGAGGTCATTTGTCGGACATCGAATTGGTGTAGTGTAGTTATACACTTTATTTGTTCTGCTTTTTAGTGGACCAACTAGGACTTGGTAAATTTCCACACCTATTGATGGATGGGTTAAAGGTCATTACTTTGTGACGTAATCAGTTGTTTACAAATCTGATTTCCTCAGAATTATGCATGGCATGAAACTTTCCTCTTTCATTAAATTCCAATATTTTGTTGCTTATCATATATGCTATCAGTTCTCTTGCATTTCAAATCATTGTACATCTGGTTATTCTTGACAGTTCTTATTAAACCAGTAAAAGAGTGAAAAGGACATAATCTTCCATGTAGGAATGGTCTTATATTCCAGTTGGTGGTTCCTTGCCAAACACAGAGCAGAAAAACCTCGCATTTGGTGCAGCTGCCAGCATGGTGCATCCAGCCACAGGTATTCAAAAAGCGAGCTGAACATCTATGTTGTTGAATTATCAATCTAAGAAGTCTTATACTCTTCGTTATCATCAAGCAGGTTATTCAGTTGTTAGATCTCTGTCTGAAGCTCCAAAATATGCTTCTGTTATTGCAAAAGTTTTGAAGCAAGGACAGCTGAAGGATGGTCTTGCTAGCGGAAGAAGCTATGGGAATATCTCAATGCAGGGTGAGCCAGTTTTTGTGTTTAGAGCTTTTTCAAGGAGACTATTTTCCTCTGTCCACTATCTTGCAAGTATTTTTCAATGTTTATTGATTTATCTGTTATTCAGCTTGGAACACGCTTTGGCCACAAGAAAGGAAGCGCCAGAGAGCATTTTTTCTGTTTGGGCTTGCACTGATTGTTCAACTGGACATTGAGGGCATTCGTACATTTTTCCGGACTTTCTTCCAATTGCCAGATTGGTACGATCAATTTCCTCTTATTTGCTTATGTAGTCTGAAACTTTGGTGCTTTGACAGTAATAGCCTGGTACTTTAGATTGTAGGATGCTATACATAAAGAAATCAATGTAGAGCCAAATTAAGAAAGTAGTAGTTACTCAATATGGAGGTTGCATGTACATTTATATTATTTTGTAGACTTAACCTTATTCTAACGGAAAGCCAGAATGTTTTACTGGATGAATTATGTTTAGACGAGCGGCTGACATTGAGATGAAGAGCTTCTATTAGTGCAATTATATTGTCAAGTTTACTAAGGCAATGAAGCTCCCCTTTTTCTTCTACAACAGCTCTAAGTCAAGTCCATTTAGTTTTATTTTTAATCATATCTAAAAGGCTATTCTAAGGTTTCACGAAAATAGAAAATTTGCTTTTATATATCCAAGATCCTCCTCACTTCTAACATGACACGAACTCTGCCCACATTCCCAACAAAAAAGCCATATGATGCAATTTCTTTGAAGGCCTATTATCATGTTCTGGAAACCTTAAACTGCTTGAAATGTAGTTGTAGTAATTAAATTTTAACTCCTGTAATGTTATTTTCTCCTCCATTAATATTAATTCAACTTGTTGAGTTTTCTACAAATTTTCAAGCTCACAACGGAGGGAAAGTATTAAACTATTCATATAGTTCAATTTATTATAACCCATCAACTTAAACTTTTAGATTCATCAGTCATTTAGTACTGAGAGGTGTTGCTTATTATTATTTTATTTTATTTTGTGAGGTGGGGTGGGTTTGAATTCCTTAACATGTACTTGTGCAAGAGATCAGATATATGGATGATTTTGCTGGATTCTTAATGTTTGTAGCAAAAGAATAATCTCCATTGATAAAGTGAACGTCAGCTTGTATGTATGTATACTCACTATTGTTCATAAGTTGCAGGATGTGGCAGGGATTTCTTGGGTCTACATTGTCTTCAGCAGACCTCGCACTTTTTGCGTTGTATATGTTCGTCATTGCTCCAAATGACCTAAGAATGTGCCTCGTGAAACATCTTGTTTCTGATCCCACTGGAGCAAACATGATAAGAACATATCTCACAGTAGCTTGAATTGAATTTACCCCTTCCAACATCTTCTTCCTGTTATGTAAGAACAATGTGTAGAATTACACGAGCGGCCTGGCCTGAGAGGTATTTCTCCTCCCTTTTCTCTGTATGTTTGTTACTGGACATTGTTATGTGTAGTGTACATATTCAGTAATCTCTTCCATCTCTCTGCTCTTAATTTCCAGTAATTATAGTATCTGCCCCCTTCCCCTTTCTTGAGGTGTAGATTCAAATCTGATTAGGGGAAGAACATGTATAAAACTATATATCTTACCCTGCTAGCAGTATGAATTAATGGTCTCATTCCTCTGGTCTTGATAGTTTATTTGCCAAGAACAAGATTTGAACGGGTGACACGAGGATTTTCAATCCTCTGCTCTACCAACTAAGCTGGTCAAAATATGCGAAATTTCTTACTTTTCGCAGAGGATTAGATCCAGTAACCGAGGGTCTATGGTTAACCGATATTGCACACCATCATTTAGCTATTACAATTCTTTTCCTGATAGTAGGTCACATGTATAGGACCAACTGGGGCATTGGTGGGGCATTGGTCATAGTATAAAAGATATTTTAGAGGCTCATAAAAGTTCATTGGTCGAATTTTTAAAAGCACTAAAAAGGCCGTGAGAACTTAGTGTTGAAGGAAAAGTCAAATATGATATATCTTTTTATTTATTTTTAGATAATGAATAGACTTCATCAACTCGTTTTATTTTATTCAGTGCTTATCAGTTCTAATATAAAAATATATATATACTTCCTTTTGTCATATCTATAGTCTAAAACCAAAGAATTTATTTTTAATTCGTGTGGGAATAGAGTAGGTCAATCTTCCCTAAACATAATTATTTAAAATAATCAGAGTCATTTATTATATATGAATAATTTTGTAACATATAATTTAGGCGTATAGGTTCAAACATAAACACAGAATAATTTCTTTTATTATTAAATAATGGAGATAAATCAACTAAAATCTTAGCATTTATATTTTACCAAAACTAAGTATTGGTTAAGATATCTTACTAATTTTAAAAACTCACAAATTCAAATCANGATATTTTAGAGGCTCATAAAAATCCATTTGTCGAATTTTTAAAAGCACTAAAAAAACCAGGAGAACTTAGTGTTGAAGGAAAACTTCAAATATGATATATCTTTTTGTTTATTTTTAGATAATAAATAGACTTCATCAACTCGTTTTATTTTATTCAGTGCTTATCAGTTCTAATATATAATATATATATATTTCCTTTTGTCAGTCTAAAACGAAATAATTTATTTTTAATTCGTGTGGGAATAGAGTAGGTCAATCTTCCCTAAACATAATTATTTAAAATAATCACAATATTTTATTAGAGTCATTTATTATATATGAATAATTTTGTAACATATAATTTATGCGTATAGGTTCAAACATAAACACAGAATAATTTCTTTTATTATTAAATAATGGAGATAAATCAACTAAAATCTTAGCATTTATATTTTACCATAACTAAGTATGGGTTAAGATATCTTACTAATTTTAAAAACTCACAAATTCAAATCATCATTAATATTCTTAAACCATAATAATAATAAAACGAAATGTGTGGAATTTATTATTATTATTATTATTTTTAGTATAAAAGTGTGAAAGTTACCCATATAGGATAAAGGTGTTATTTATTTGTAACTGTAATTGAATAGGTAGGCTGACATCAATTCAAATGGAAATTAGAGAGAGGAAAAAAAAAAAAAAAAAATCCAACCATATTAGAACAAATCAAATCAAACTTAGGCAAATGTATAAATATATAAGCTTTGCAATAAATAAGAAAGAGAAAGTTTAAGCTCATTAAATAAGTCACGTCAATTTTATTAAGAGAAACAATAATTAATGTATTAATTTTATTATTTATTGTTATTTTTGAAAATAATAATAACAATTTGTCTAAACTTTATATATAATTTTTCTATCCATATTTTCTATATGAGCTCGAACCAATTTAAATTGAGTTAGTAAGAAATCTGCAACTATATGAGAGAATATAATATAATTTATTAAAATTTATTTATTATAGGTCAGAAGGATAATGATTATAGGTTTGATGGAGAAAATTGAAAATGTAAATAATAATATTTTTTTTTATTAATGAGATTTTAGTATAGTTTGTGTTATTTAATTGATGAGTATATTATATGATAAATATGTGAGGGTGAATTATATTTTGTAATAAATAAAAGAATAAATAAAAGAATAAATAAAAGAATAAATAAAAGAATAAAAATAAACGGTTTGAAAATCACCCATCTTTACCAGAAATGAAAGAGAGTGAGACGACGTTGCGAATTTGTGAAGTCTGGCATCTGGAAGTTTTGGACATTTGTCTGTTCGATTTTAACCCGCCATTTGCCTCTTAATTGCTCTCTTTGGAATGTGAAATTCTCTCTATTCTTCTCCTTCCTCCTATTTTCGAACTTCCTCGGGGATTCCTCTTCCCACGCCCTTCACATCTTCACCGCCTCCTAACGTCGACTTCACCGACTATGTACTCTCTCTCTCTCTCTCTCTCTCTCTCTCTCTCTCTCTCTCCAACTCTTTCTCTGTCGATTGTTTATGCGCGCTTGATTCGTTTTGTAATCTCTCTTCGTCTCTTTCATCCAGCTCTCTGTTGTGCCTTATCTTTTCAGAATTTCTCGCTTATTTCGTCTATTCTTGCTCTGCTCGCTTCTTTGATGGCGATCGCCGACATGCTTGAGAGTACAACCCCCTCGGAAAGCTCTTTAAGCGACTTGGATGCCAGCCGTTTCCTCCGTAGGAGACCGGGTGCTACCACCGCTGGAGTGGAGTCCGAGACAAATTTGAGACCAAACGTTCGTGGAACGGATTCTTCGCCTTNCTTTAAGCGACTTGGATGCCAGCCGTTTCCTCCGTAGGAGACCCGGTGCTACCACCGCTGGAGTGGAGTCCGAGACAAATTTGAGACCAAACGTTCGTGGAACGGATTCTTCGCCTTCAGATCATGCAGGTGCTAATGGTTTATCGGCTGCCAAGAGATGTGAGGAGGATATAGATCGAAATTACGCGGCTCAAAATCCGAATCTAACGGAAACGGCGAAGGATCCTGGTGACAAGGCCGAGAGTCGAGGCAACGCCAAGTTTGATGTTTCCTCTGTGATTTTTGCTTATCGGCCTTCTGCGCCGGCTCATAAGCGAGTAACGGAAAGTCCTCTAAGCTCTGATGCGATATTCCGACAGGTAGGTGCAAATTCTTGGTTTATTTTAGCTTCTATATAATTGAACTCACCATTACATCGCATGTATATCCGTTCTTCCTGTTAGTCTATCAGAAGTAGGCTTAAGCAGTATTGCTGGAATTATTTAACAGCTATCCAAAGTTGATTATCCGTTTCCAAGTGAAATCGTGCTTAGGCCGACTGCTGGTCGAAGGAATTTTTATGTGGTGGAATAATTTGTTCAAGTTATCATGAATTGTTATGAGTACACCATACTCTCAGGAACTGTGGTCAACATGCCGTGTTATTTCTGGCCTAAGTTCTTATATCAGATCTGATGGTTGATGAATATATAATGCTGACCATTTTATTACCTTAAATGGCAGAGCCACGCAGGTCTGTTCAACCTCTGTATAGTTGTGCTTGTTGCGGTAAACAGCAGACTAATCATTGAGAATCTTATGAAGGTGTGCCTCCTCTTTACTCTGCTCTTGTAACCTTGACTCACAACAATGTAGAGGAAGTGAAATTCGCTCGTTGTCATTCCTTACATTTTCTTCCGTTGTTTTTCATTTAGTCAATTCTGGAAGAGTTACATCTCTTAGGTTTAATGTAATTTCTCTTTTCCGTTACTTTCTGCAGTATGGCTTGTTAATTCAAACTGGTTTTTGGTTTAGTTCAAGATCCTTGCGAGACTGGCCACTTCTAATGTGTTGGTAAATTCTCTATTGTTTCTTTTGCTACTAAACTAAGATACACAAGCTATTAGTGTATGTATTTCAAATTATTATCTGACTTTAGGCAATGCCTTCCTCTNATACACAAGCTATTAGTGTATGTATTTCAAATTATTATCTGACGTTAGGCAATGCCTTGCTCGTGCAGCCTTTCTCTCCCTGTATTCCCCCTTTCAGCTTTTCTTGTTGAGAAGTTGGCTTTACAGAAATATATATCTGAGCCTGTACGTTTTCTTGGTTAACTCTATGGGAAATGCTCCTTTTCTTTTCTTTCCTTTACTTTTTTAGGATAATTGTTTGTTTGGATGGATTCTGACCTTATATTTGACAGTTAGATGCTTACTGGCTGAAATTGTAAATGCAGGTTATTGTTTTCCTACATATTATCATTACAACTGCTACAATTCTGTATCCAGTACTTATGATTCTCAGGTCAGTTATGGTTTACTTGGCACATTTGGTAATTCACTAGGAGGATTATCCGCTGAATAAGAATGATGTTAAGATAATTTCTTATTATCCGCTGAATCAGAATAGTTTGTTTTAAAACAGGTTCAAATTGCTTGATGAGAAAATTGAGAAAGCCTATCATTTAGCTACACGTTCTAGCTTTGAACTATGCATGAAGATGAAAAAACCTGCTCCTGCTTTATATTAAAATTTCACTATCTTTTATATAATTAGGAAGGGCGCGTTAGCATTAAATTTCGTAGGAGCCTTCTATGTTGGACACTATTATTTCTTAATCTCTAGAATTGTATTTGTATTCATAGTATTCCATTCAAGTCTCCTCTGCTCTCTAGATATTCTGGAGTATGTAATCTACTGTTTATATATGGGAATGATACTAGATTCTATGATCTTAACTGAAAGTACATGATAGAAATTTGAAGGCTAAGTCGCGAAGTGTACAATTTGATTTTATGACTTCAAAATGGGCAGGTTTGACTCTGCTGTTTTATCTGGTGTAACTTTGATGGCCTTTGCATCAATTACCTGGTTGAAATTGGTTTCATATGCCCATACAAATCATGACATGAGAAAGATTTCCAGATCAGTTAATCAGGTAACAATCTGATTTCCCTTCACACATAGGTCCTTGAACGAAGTTTTTTTTTTTTTGCAGGAAAACAATATCCAATGAGTTGTTTAGAGTTCTTAATAAATTATTAGTTTTAAATAACAGTGTTTGTTTGATTATTATTGTTGTGAATATTGTTATCTTTTCTCGTTCAGAAAGATATTCTTGAACATCATTGTCTGAGTTTACTGGATTTTCCAAGTTTGTTTGAAGTTCTACTTATAAATTTTATCCTGCTCATTCTTTGCTAGGGTCAGAAATATGTATTCAGTTTGAGGTTATAATTATTTCTGCATGATGCACGATGGTTTGTTATCTGTCTGTTCTAATGTCATCAAGCTTTTTCTTTAGGGAGATGTATTGCCTAGTTCCCTGGATTCAAACTACTACCCTCACAATGTTAGCTTCAAGAGTTTGGTCTACTTTATGCTTGCTCCAACATTATGTTATCAGGTA
This sequence comes from Cucurbita pepo subsp. pepo, assembly GCF_002806865.2. NCBI lineage: Eukaryota > Viridiplantae > Streptophyta > Magnoliopsida > Cucurbitales > Cucurbitaceae > Cucurbita > Cucurbita pepo. The sequence goes on along the minus strand of NC_036648.1, from coordinate 9,659,059 downwards.
TTTTGTCACTAAGGAAATGTATTGCAGATTTTGTTAGGTTCATGAATCAGCTGCCACTTAGCATGTGTAGACAATTGCTTATTCATCATGTAGCTTGCTTATCAATATTTTTATTTACCCATTGTGGTATTGGATTTATACCTGTTGACTGACTTTTTGCATTGATCTTACAGCCAAGCTACCCACGAACAACACACATACGAAAGGGTTGGGTAGTTCGACAGTTTATTAAACTAATAATATTCACAGGGGTTATGGGTTTCATTATTGAACAGGTACGTTGCCTACTCCTAATTCTTAATAATACCCCAGCTCTGTCTTATCTTAAGCTGCACAAAATGGATCTTTTATGTATTTCTATTTATTGATCTTGCAGTACATAAATCCCATTGTCCGAAATTCTCAACACCCTTTAAAGGGTAACCTTTTGTATGCAACAGAGAGGATCCTAAAGCTTTCTGTGCCAAATTTGTATGTTTGGCTCTGCATGTTCTACTGTCTTTTCCACCTTTGGTACGTATTTTGAACAAGGTATTACATTTTGGCTGAAGTTACTTGTTTGAGCTTTGAAATTACAAAGTTTGGTTTCACCTGATAGGTTAAATATATTGGCTGAGCTTCTTTGTTTTGGAGATCGTGAGTTCTACAAGGACTGGTGGAATGCCAAAACAGTTGAAGAGGTTGTATATATATGTCCAGTCAAAAAATATTTCTTATGCTTTTTTCACCCCTTCCCTTTTCTAGGAAGATATTTTTAACTGTTTGTATTGATTGTGTCTATCTTTCTTATGCCACCCTGGCTGCAGTATTGGAGAATGTGGAACATGGTATGTTTCTCAGCCCATATTCATTCAAAGTGATTTTCTTTCTCAACTGTGTTCTATCATAACTATGCTACTGATTTGTCTTCTGTAAACAGCCTGTCCACAAATGGATGGTTCGCCATGTCTATTTTCCATGCCTAAGGAATGGGATACCGAAGGTACTTGATGTATCACTGTTCTTTGTGCTATTTTTTATTATCACCACATCTATTGCAAGTGTATTTCTGATAATTATGTGGTGTCATCCTCATGTATTGTCATTCCTTAATACATATTTAGCAATTAGCATATTGAGCTTCAAATGTTGATTTCACCGTTTTCTGAAAAATGCATGGAAATTGATAAATACTTCGAGCTCCTTCCCCTATTATGATGATGAGTCTGAGTTGGTTACATGTGTTTACCAAATGAAAGGAGATGGTTATGCTAATTTTATTGCAATTTATTATTTTGATAGAGATGATACATGGGACACTGAAGAAAAATAAACAGACACCTTGATGGTCTTGTCACCATTTATTAAGGCTCAGTGAGCTCAGCATCCAAAAGATGCTTTCATTTCCTTCATTCAAAATATTCTGTTAGGTGGATGCTTCAGCGAAATTCATCTTCAATAAATCACCAATTCATCTACAGTTATTAATCTGGCCAAGGAATTTGGCATCTGTATGTCCAATGTGATAGTGTTGACACGATATTGAATGGACTATATCTTTTTATTATATTGATTGCGGACAATATTCTAGACTAGCATTGAGTCATTTTCCCGAAAGAAGATGGATTAGGAATGACACTGCACATAAGCTTACAGATGTTCACCACGTTTTGGTTTGGTGAATTGGGTTGGGTATTCATTATAGGGACATCCGTTAATGGTGTCTACATGAGATTCTTCTCGTCTCATTTTTTAACATATTGTAGACTAATTGCAACCTGCCACAATCAACTTAATGTCATCTGCATTATCTGACTTGGCCATTTGTCAATTTCTTATTACTGGACAATGAGAATTTCATGCGTGAACTAGTATTAAATAATTAAGTGTTTTATGGGAAGGTATTGTATTGAACACTGTTTTTTTTTTCTTACAAAAACATGCAGGGAGTTGCTGTCGTAATAGCATTTCTAATTTCTGCGGTGTTCCATGAGGTATGATAATTCATTTCATTTTCTCCGTGTTTTATTTCTTGTTTTCTTAAAAGCTTTATTATGCTTTATTAAATTTTTGGCTTATGAGAATGATGGAAATTTTGTTTGTACTTGTACCATGATGGAATGATTTGGAATGGTCAATTCCTTTGGAATAAGCTTGAGGGAAAAAACTAAATTTCTGTCATTATTGAACTTATGGCCTCAATCTTGCTGCAAGCTATTAGGTGATGACTTTTCAAGTCATCACTTTGTTGATGAGTTTTTTGTACGCTAAGTTCAGGAAAGAATATGAAGGCGATAAACTTCGAAATGCTGCACTAAATGTTATGATCTATGGTCAGCCTTTTAGTTNTTTTTGTACGCTAAGTTCAGGAAAGAATATGAAGGCGATAAACTTCGAAATGCTGCACTAAATGTTATGATCTATGGTCGTCCCATCAAAACTTTGCTGCTCGATAATTCTTTTTGGTTTTCAACTCTTATATTCTTGTCTTTTTTATTTATCATTCTCTTTTGGCACAAAGAAAGGTGTCATGTTTCCCAAAAGTTTCACGATTATGGACTACCTCGATGTAGATTGCTAGACGTTTAGTGTGTATTATGTGTTCTACTTAATTTTTTATTTATTAATATTTTTTGCAGCTGTGCATTGCTGTTCCTTGCCACATGTTCAAGCTTTGGGCGTTCATTGGAATTATGTTTCAGGTCAATATTTTCATTTCATCGTGTTATGAAATTTCACCTGATAGCCCCTAGTGCTGCTGGACGTGAATTCGTTGGTCCCCTGTTTTCTTCTATTGCCCTTTGCTCAACTATTTTCTTGCTTGATGTAGGTTCCGCTGGTTTGGATAACGAAGTACCTACAAGATGTGTTCCAAAACTCTATGGTACGCCACTCTCTCCCTAGAAATACCAAATTGCAACTAGGCATACACGTCGGTGATGGTAGTTTTACATGTTGTTAGGATCTGGGAGGAAAATGATAAACACTAAGAGATACGTTATCCGAGTTCGGGTGTCTCATGTAGAGTGGCATTGATAAGAAAATTATTCTATTGAAAGCTATAAATATACACAATTAGAAGTTGTTGTAGTTGTGGTATTAATTTGTGTTCCTCTGTCTGATTTGAATGACAGGTTGGGAACATGATCTTCTGGTCCATATTTAGCATTCTTGGTCAACCGATGAGCGTCCTACTGTACTATCATGATTTGATGAACCGCAAAGGGATCGACTAAGAGCCTACTCGACTTTACCTTTCTGCGGGTAACATAGCGATCCCACCCTCTTTCATTAGCCAAATATCATCCCCAAACATAAGTCTTTGTACTTTTTTCCACACCTTCCAAGATCCAATTCAATGTTTTCACTCAACTTATGTGTGTAAATTGATTTAGAAATTCCACATGGGTTCAGACTTACTCTCTACCGGGGCTTCTTTTACAAAAGATAAGGGCCAGGCATGCACACCACTCAACAAGTTAAAAATGACCAAGACGCCAATTTCTAGAGAGGTTCCTTCCTTAAACAATTGTCTCAACTTTTTAATTTTTTTTTTGGGGTTATCATCACACAGGTTATAGATGATTTTAAGCGTTTGAACACTCCAATGTTCTTATTAAACTATCAATAAAGAGATTTTTAACAAACTATTACCTTAAATTTAGAAGAGACATAACGGAAGCGAAATAAATACAAGAGGAAAAGAAATTTTAAACAAACTATTATCTTTCGAACGTGAATTTACATGACAAATCCCAAATAAACACTTGTGGGTTTGTTGTCTAAATTGAAAAGGCTGAGGAATCATAAGTGGAGAATATGTTCCCAAACCGCCAGAAAAAAATCCTCCAAAATTCAACAGCTTCAAACGTTCCACACCAGAAAGTTGTTGTACATGCAAGTGCTTTAATAATGTACCCTCTCCTCATTCTCCAACTGCAGTCCTTCGATTCCCTTCAAAGCAGAGTCATAGTTCTTTACATATCCTGTGTGTCTTCCGGACGCGCTTCTCTTCGGATCCTCTGGTCCAACTGGTGGTCTTCTCTGTGCACTCATGCTCTTGTGCAATGCCCCGGGACTAGCATCCGTCGTTTGGGAGCGGTGTGGATCTGATTCGCTTACCATGTAAGGATCCCGGCTGCTCGACACAACAGCACGTCTTGATGACCCACTTGATCGCCCCACAATATTAGCGCCTGAAAACTGCATCGCAAGAGAACTCGGATCTTTCAAATTAGGAACTAAAGGACTGGCGCTTGAACTACTATATTGATGTACATATTACATATAAATTATTAACACCAAAATTAATTGTTAAACGTACCACGGCATCCTTAGGAGCTGGAACTGCAATATCATTGGCAATTGGACTCTTCTGTTTGGCAAAAGTTCCAGAATTCATAGCCAGCCCGGATGCCCTCCGCCTAGATGAATCCAGCAAAGACATCCCAGCTAGTTGAGCCTCCTCTCCACCTAAGTCAAAGGAGGGAATAAGAACAATCAATAGTCGATCGCAGCGGGATTACGACCGCCAACGAAAGCTGAGGGACAAAAGGAAAAAAAATTAACCAAAACTAAAAGAGCACCTGTCTGTCTATCTGCATTCGCTATGCCAGGAGGGATTCCAGAACTGGTTCCGGCAACGGCACCCTATAGAAATAGAAGCACATTCAGTACTACTGGTTGAAAGAAAAGGAAACAGTAGCACAACAAAAGCAAGCCACATATAACTAACTGGGGCACGGGTTGGAGGCGTAACCAGCTGCGACTGCTGGTACTTCAAAATCGTCCAGTCAAACACGTAATCAAACTGGAAACCTGTAGCAAAAAAACCAAGAACAGGCTAAGGAATTTAACGATGTGCAATTAGCAACAAGGAAAAAAAAAAAAAAAAAAAGAACAATAAACTAACTCAAACCTTCACGAATAAAGAGATCACGAAATATTCTTTTCAGATAAGCATAATCCGGCTTATCATCAAAACGTAGTGATCGGCAGTAATGGAAATATGACGCAAATTCTGATGGATATCCACGGCATAATGCCTAGAAATTATTAAATTCTTTTAGGCACAATTGTAGTGTGNATGACGCAAATTCTGATGGATATCCACGGCATAATGCCTAGAAGATTATTAAATTCTTTTAGGCACAATTGTAGTGTGAAAGATGTTCCATAATTTACATTTACAAACAACTTGCCTCAATAGAGGTAGAAACTTTTTTCTCACTAATTTTCTCATACTTCTGCTTCTTGGTTCCTGCTTTCAGTCCCTGCCAAGGAAGACTACCAGAACAAAGGATGCCGGTTACTAAATCATCTGAAAGGAGATGGCTGTAATCGATAACAATAATAAAGTGGTAAAAACTAATCACCTTCCTCTTAAGAAGTACATAAGGACATAACCAAGAGACTCCAAGTCATCCCTTCGACTTTGCTCTGCAACTCATATTGTCAATAAAGAAGACTGGAATATTAAAAGGTGATAGCTAGCATTAATTAAATGAAATATGTCAAGAGAACATGATAGAATAATCCTAGGCTTGGACATAGAGGTTAAGAAGAGTCTTATTTCAAACAACCGATCATCTAGATAGCCTGGACATTATTTACAGGACAAACTGGAAGTGGGAGGGGGAGTTGTGGTATGTGGGTGGTGTCCACCATACGTCAGACTTGGACATTCGGAGCATGTTGGTGGAAGGTTCACCCATGAGTACAGGAAGCACAAAACAATAAGAAGATCAGGGTAGAAAACGCAGAGGATTATTCAAAACCCTTAATGCTACAAATTAGGTTATAGTCAATTTGTTTCCCGTTCTCGTGCCATGTATCTATTGTTGTTCCTAGGGTTTAGGATCATGTGTTCATGGACTTAAAAGAGAACAAAAGTATTATGGATCAGTATCATCAAAGCAAAAGTAGTTCGGGGCTTTTTTCTTTCTTTCTTT
>NC_036648.1:9631799-9653010 GCF_002806865.2 Cucurbita pepo subsp. pepo | reverse complement strand
AGGCAAACAAGTTAATTTGAGTGGATAGACTAGAAATTGTAAAAAATTATATGACTTCCTGATGTACTTCCTTGCAACATTCCCAACGAATTTTCATTCTTCAGGTGCTTTCTTGTAGTATTCGTAATAGGAGTTTCGTCACATTTTTGTTGTAATTTCTCAAACATCAATTAAAGACTCTTTCTTGTTTCCCCCAAAAAAAAAAGTGCATATCAAAATCTCCACCTCATGCGATCACTGTATTTGGAAGCTCTGAAATGTGTAGTAAACACAAATAGAACATAAAAATATGTCGACAAGTTGGTGCTTCCCATTACAAATATATATTTCATCAAATGTGTCCATGCTGTGTTTGTGTCCTAATTCTTAAGATGATACATTACACAATCTCTGTTTCATGGAGTGTCCACTCATCTAAGGGTCACAACTCCACAACCCAGTCGATCTCACATACAATTATTAATATGTGCTAATAAGAATCTAACATGAAACTTGACTATCAGATGTTGCAAGAATCTCAAGGGAGGGCCTCAAATTATGAAACAACAGCAAGATCAGAGAATAAATATTATTAATTTAAGGGTAATAGAAGTACCTATCCCAAGGTGGGTGTTCATGCTAGCATATCTTGCAGTTCCAGTCAAATTCTTGTTTTCTCTACAACCACCATGAACAATTACGAAAAGTCTTGCAATGNTCTTGCAGTTCCAGTCAAATTCTTGTTTTCTCTACAACCACCAGGAACAATTACGAAAAGTCTTGCAATGAAAGCAAAAGAAAAGAAATCGTGAAGAGAACGTAAGGGCAACATCTACAAACTCTTAATACCTGTAAGGAATGTGTTGGTGTGTAGAACTATCTCTGTACTTCTTAGCAAGACCAAAGTCAATGATGTAAACCTGCATGTTATAATCTACATTATGCACTATGTCTTGTACTTCTTAGCAAAACTAACATTGATCAAGATTTGAAAAGGTTGATTATTATATTCGATTAAATGTAAAACAAGTACCTGATTTGCACGCCTTCCTAGCCCCATCAGAAAATTGTCCGGCTTAATATCCCGATGTAGAAAGGATTTAGAATGGACAAATTCAACACGGTTGATCTGAGCAAACAACCAAATCATGTTTATTATTTAAATTGTAATGGAAGGCGGACCTGGAGAAAATTAACATCAGATGTCAATTTACTTAATTAAATCTACCATTTGATCTGCAAGCATAAGGACTGTCTTCAAAGAAAGCTTTCTGCTACAGAAGTTAAATAGATCTTCGAGACTAGGACCGAGCAAGTCCATTACAAGTACATTGTAGTCTCCCTCAACTCCAAACCATCTTACATTAGGTATCCCAGCTGTGTTCAACAGATTTCGAAAAGAAAAAGTAAAATTCGTTAAGATTACACAAAAAAATAAAAATTAGTAATAATAAAAACAATATGAAATGAAGAGTAGAAGAATATTTCAGTACTTCCTCCCTGAAGAATTCTGTATAACTTAGACTCGTAAAGCAACTGAGGATGCTTCGTCTTGACATTTTCCTGAACATAAGAAACGTGAAGCAAATTGTGTTTTAACTAAGAACGTGAACAGGCTCAGAGAAAAAAAACGAAGACGACGGCCTTCAGCTCAAAGAATCATTTACAGCACAGTACACAAATTATTATGCATGCAATGCATAAGAGATAAGTGTGCATGTTACTCAACTAAACACGAATTCTTTTGCTCTATTTGCTTTATTATAGCCAAGTACACATATAGCACTGCTTTTCTAAGAAGAAAGCAACCTCGGTTCAAATATTAACATTCTTCGCATTCACTATCCCTCGGAGTAGTGTAACCAGAGAGGATGGACGTTCCACTCAACTTAACCAGAAATCTTCTGCTACTTGCTTTGTTTTAGCCAAGTGCCACGCAAACGTTGCTGTTCTAAGAAGACAGCAACATCAGTTTAAACATTAACGTTCTTCTCGTTCAAAACATCTCCAATTGGCGTACTGATACAAAATCAAAGTCCGGAGCACCATCGTATAGTTCAAATCCTAGCTCGGTAATAAGCGAACAGTTTATGGTAAATACAGGCACATATAGACTTCAGAACTACAAACGTCGACTCCAGAGTGGAAAAGGAAGGAAAGCAAGCTCATCTAAGCGTAGGAAAGAGAGAGAGAGAGAGAGAGACTATGCCAAGTTACAATCGCAGTGTTGAATTAAGATAGGAACACTTACAAGTTTAATTGCAACCTCTTCATTCGTCTGTATATTAGTACCTGCAGATGGAATTGAACCATTAACTCTACTTGTAATACAGCACCATAATCACAACCTCGCAGGCCAAAGAACTAAACGTGAAACACAAACCAAGATAGATCTCCCCGAACGAGCCGCTACCGATCTTCCGGCCAAGGCGAAACTTATTCCCAACGCGAGGCTCCATCCGCCAACCAAAAGGAAGAAATAGAACTCTAGATTATTACGGAGGATTACGAAAACTTCAACATCGAGTGAGAGAACGCACAGAAGTGGAGAGAGAATCGACCGAGTCGACTGTGAAGAATTCAAAACTCTCCGCCATCTCCACGCGGAGAAACGAAATCGGAGGTTCCGATAAAGATAGGAAAGCAAGAAAAATGCAATTAGAGATCTAGGGCAGCAATTTTGTGTGTAATTCCTTTGGTCACTCCACAGGCTAGGGTTGGGTTAAAAGCTATGTTTTACTTGGAACCCAAAATTAAATTCCAAAAATATAATGAAACTCACCATTATTTTACACTTTATATATATATNTTTTTTTTTTTTTTTTTTTTTTTTTTTTTTTTTTTTTTTTTTTTTTTTTTTTTTCTAATTCTTCCTTTGATTTTTAATCCAAAAGTTGGTGAATTTGTGCATTTCATTATTATCGATCGATAAATCAGACATCTAAAGCTCTTGTCGAGTATATAAATATAATTAGTAGATAAGACAATTATAATTGACGTGAGATTCAAGACGAACTAGAGCGACTAACCTATCAATAAAATCTTGCATCAGAGAAGTACTGAGACCTGTACACTCAAAAAGCTGGCTCATCCACCCCAGTGAGCGGATCCATTATTTATGCGGCAGTGCAATTGAGCTAAAAAAGGCAAGCTCCTTTTTATTTATTAGTAAGGGTATAGATCGGGAAAAACTCCAAAACTAGGGTTCCAAAAAGTTGACCTTAGAAACGATATCCGTTTTCGAAAAGATCATCCCTACTTGAGACCGTTTTTTATTAGCCCAGTCATGAACCACCTTGGTTGGAGCCAGTGTTATGATGAGCTATGGCGCCCGTGTTAAAGACGAGCTAATCAATATACAGTGATGGTTAAGAGTTGTTCGACTAGTAGCTAAGGGTGTCCACATATACGTAGGTCACTATGTGGCCTGTAGTTTAGTACGTGATTGATCGTCCGTCTGCTCTCAATTCTTTAATTATAATTTTTTTTTCAAAATATTTTTTAAAACCTAAATAGAATGTGAATAGAAGAAAAAAAAAAGAAGATTTTATTGTTATTTTATTTTATTTTATTGCTAAATAATTATTTCCAAATTCAACCCTACCTTCAATTTGAATATTAATTAAACTACTTATAACCACACACTTCTCAAGTATATTACAAATATGCCACTCCAATTTGAAAAATACCATATATTTTCAAAAATTACAATATTATCCCGATATTTCACAAACGTTTCAAAAATTGAAACTCATAATTTTGAAAAGTTCGCGAAAGGGGTTGGGGCAATATTGCAAATTTTGAAGAGTATAGGACTTACTAGCAAATTTTATATACAATGGGGAACTCATGGAATGGATCCAACAAATCCATGGAAAGCTTGTTGCTTTACATAAGCTGAGGGGCAATCCTGAGGAGGAGGAGGAGGAGGAGGAGGCTTCTGGATGAGATCCTCCAATTCCAGGAAGAATTTGGAGTCACTGTCTTCATCAACCATTGTGGAGGCTCGGACCGGCGGCTCGAGCACGACCGGTCCGGGTTCGATAGCTTGTGGAAACATTTCAGTACTGAGCAGTTCAGAGTGGGTGAGATTTTGATGGCCTTGCATTGCAAGTAACCTTCTGTTGTTTCCAAACTCATCCCCATTGTTCATCAGCTTCTTCCTCAGCATTCTCCTCTGCACCAACTGTCGACAAAACCCGGGGTTTCTGGACATTTTAGAGACGAAAGAGAGCATCTGTTGGTGCTTGGACTCGACGCATCGGACTCGGTCTTCAACCATGGTGAGCTGGTTCTGTGAGTCCTGCTGCTGCTCTCTCAGTTTCAACATCTCTACTCTCAAAATGTTGTTGTCGGACTTCAAAGCTTGTAGTTCTGCTTCCACAAGTGAGTGCTTTGACAAATCTTGTAAGCCCATGGGCATGCCCAAATGATGCTGCTGCTGCTGCTTCTTGTAACTGTTATACCTGCTTCTTCTTTTTATGTTCTTCAGTAAATGCTTCTTCCCTCCTTGAAACCCTTCATTTGCAAACTCCCATTTATCACTATCAATCTTCCTAAAACCCTGCAACCATACCCAAATTAAGCTTATAAATACTACTTCCACCTGCCCGTTCGTAAATCCATGAATGGATGGATTTACGGGTTACACATGTATGAAGAATATAAATGCTACTTTCACGTACGTGCTCGTAAATCCATGAATTTCTTTCATGGGCTACACAAGTATCAAGCTTATAAATACTACTTCCACCTACCATCAATTTCTTTCCTAGGTTATCCAGGTATCAAGCTTATAAATACTACTTCCACTTACCTACTCGAAAATCCATGAATTTCTTTCGTGGGTTATCCACGAATTAAGCTCGAAATCCATGAATTTCTTTCATGGGTTATCCACGTAGTAAGCTTATAAATACTACTTCCACCTACCTGCTCCAAAATACATGAATTTCTTTCATAGGTTACACACGTATCAAGCTTATAAATACTATTTCCAGCTTCCCGCTCCTAAATCCATGAATTTCCTTCATGGGTTACCCACGTTGTTAAAGTATTTTCAAAATTCAAGTCAAATTTCAAAAACTTAAAAAGAGCTACGTAACAAAATAGTTATCAAATGAGACCTAAAGGCACGGAACAAATAAAAAACTTAGAATTGAAATCCAGTCTTCACTTTTGTCACTATAAGCATACCAAGTAGTTGTTTGGAATTGGTTGAGAGAGAGAGTAATTTATAAAATAATATTTCTGAAGAAAAAAGATATAAATATATATTTTAGGATTGAGATGTTAAAAATAAATAAGAAAAAATAAATTAAATTGGTTTATACTGACATAAGTGTTGAGCTGGCGGATGAAGCTGGAGAAATTGGAGTGCTTGAAGTATTTGGGGAGAAGAGTGATGGAGAGTTTATGAGAATCCCAAACAATGAAGCTATTACCGCCTTCGCTCCAAGATACAACCGGGTCGGTTTCCGGATCCTCCACCATCTCATACGTCTTCTTCAGGAACGGCGCCGGCCCCACCTCATGCAACCCTTCCATTGGTTTCGCCGTCGCCGATGACGCCCAACCCCCATCGCCTCCGCCGCCGCAATCAGATTCGCCTCCACCGCCCCCCATCGTCTCCGTGCTTACTTCCATCTCCTCTTCCTTAACACTCCTTTGATCCATGATGTCACCGCTTGCAGTTGCAGCGCCGTCGGGGCAGCCACCGCCACCGCCACCGCCACCGCCACCGCCAGAGAGGGTTGTTTGGTTAATCATATTCACTCAAGCGTAATAAACCGCAGAGAAATTGTTTCCGATAAGGTTGATAGATCTCAGTGGAAACATCCAATTGCTACTGAAAATGGAAAGAGTGTACAAAAAATTCCTTAACTAAGGATGGAATATTTTGGATTGATTTAATGTCTATTCAGTTCAATGAATCCATTTCCCCCCCTCCCAATACAAAAACGAAAAATAAAAGTATTTATGGATAAAATTAAAAATAAAGTATAAATAATTATTTGGGTTAACTTTTCAATTTTTTTTTTTTTTTTTATCAAACTTAAAAAATCTGAAAATTATGTATTAAATACAAAATTTAAAAACTAAAATCAGGGAGTGAGCTTCTCGTTTAACTTTAATCATATAAAGAAAACAACTTTTGTCGCATTTGAGTTTAGAAACAGTTAACCGGAGAATACTACTAATCGGCAGATGCGGTGATTGATCTGCATGACTGCCACGTGGCATTTAGACCACTCTCCAAGTAATGGCCCCATTCGTCGTTTCACTAGGAAAATTGAATTTACACAGAAGGCCCTCAGGTTTAAGTTAATTACCAAAATGCCAAAATACATTATTTAATTATTTAAAAGAAATACAACAATTACGAATAGAATTGAAAAGACATTTTAATATTAATTTATGATAAAAGAACTGAGTATATAATAATAAATAAAAGCAACATGTTTATAGTAAAACAGGTTCGAGAAATAATAACTTCACATAAAAACTAATCCCAACATTCACGACGGACAACGCAGCAGACCAAAAACCCGACCATCCTCTTCACAAGCCACCGACGAATTGAAGNAAAAAAAAAAAAAAAAAAAAAAAAAAAAAAAAAAAAAAAAAAATCATAAAGGAAAGGGAATGGACTCTCCTAAATTCCCCTTCTACGTAAACACAATACATGATGCAAGAAAAATTTGAAGTAAAAATCATAGACAATAGAGAGCAATAGATTCCGCAGACCCTCACACTCTTTTTCCAACCAAAAATTACTTGGAACAGCGGACTCCCCAAAACACAAGACAGTCTCACCGACCAATCAAATTCCATTCCTCTACTGCTGCTTGCATTCCGGAGGCCTCTCCCCCTGCTGCTGACCATCACCCCCAGCTGCTGCTCCTCTTCCACCCTTCTGTACAGACCAAACAGATTTACAACAATAATATGTTACATAAATGCACATTCAAACATGTTCATGGAATGGAATATGGAATATGGAATATGGAATGGAAGGTACCTTGTTCCCAGCTGACAACTGCTATCACCGCAATACAAGCCAAATCCAATCAAAGATGAAAAAGATTGTCAATTCCAACTTCTAAATGGAGAACAATATGCATAGAAACAGGCCAATCCGAATTAAAAAAGAATTGGCATACCTTTTTCCTGGACTTCCCTTGATCTTCATCCTCGTCTTCGTCATCATCCTCCTCATCATCCTCCTCATCATCCTCATCCTCCTCATCATCGTCATTGTCGTCGTCATCATCATCGTTGTCCATGTCCTCAAAATCCTCATCTTGAATAGCCTCCCCTGTAAACCATGAGACAGCATGGGGGATGATCTTGTCTCGAATGGTTGACCTACAGACAGAATTAAAAAAAAAAAAGATTTCAAAATCTGCACAACTCTTCAGATCCATTCAAACAATAACACAGTCTCGTGTTTGAGACAATTTTATTTCACAAAAATTCAACATATATAGCACATTACCCATTAACATACGAAGTGGCAAAAGATTAAGCATGTCTATAACTCACCCAATATCGTAATCTTGCTCCATCTGATTTTGAAGCTCCTCAGCCTGATGAAACAGAGTAGAAATAAGAGAACAGAAAAATCAAGGCATATACTAGTGATATTTTTCACTCTGTAGGGGTAATAAACCTACGGTATCCTCATCAATATCTTCATCATCATCGGGCACTTGAGGTGGACTAAAAAAGTTGAAAAAACTTTCACAGTTTTCAGTCTTAGTGATTGGCTTGGCATTCTTTGATCCCTTCTTCGGCTTCTTCTTAAGTAGTTTCTGAGTCAGGCATTTTCCTGGATACCATTCAATCTCGGTTCTGCCAACAATATTATCATTTTCAGTGAAAGTGTAACTAAGTACTTCTGCGTATGCCATCTCACACTATATAGCAAAAATAAAATGAATATCAAACACAGATGAGGCTGAATGAAATTACCCAATTGCTTTCTCAAGAATTGGCTCATCTTCGTCAATCATGTGATATGTCTTCGACAAGACAGAATTTTTAAAGAAGGGATTAGTGTCAAAAAAGAAGTCAATCTTGAACCCTTTGGGATTGTCTATTCTACACCACTTGACATCTTTCAAGTATTTGAGAGCTCCTTCGTCACGTTCAGTAATCTAAAATAAAACATGTGAGAGATTAAGATACACAGTGATGTAACGAGTTAGTCAAACAATTCTCCAAACACGTGAAAACAAAACACAAACCTCTTCAGCTAATACTTCATTATTCTTCATTGCAGAAAGCCAAAAATCGGGTACTCCTTTTTCTGAAAAGGTAAACAATACTTAATACAAGCAATTTAAATCGTATATTAAACGAATGTCCCAAGTGACGATATAGAATTACCTGCTGCTTCTTTATCCTCTTCTTGTCCAGCGGCAGATTCTTTGGCAACTCCTTCAGCTTCAACAACACCATTAACAATATCGAATCGCTGCAAAGACATAGGAATGAATCAACGACTAAACAAGACGTGCAATATTGTGACGGCTAGTATGAAAATATCCACACCTGAGAGTACAGTGGCTGATACAATTTCTGGTATTTGGCCTCGAGCGCCAACCTTTCTTCAAAAAATTTTGCCTCTAATTCGTCATGTTGGCTCTGTTGAACGAGATGGTTTAATAAATACTTCCAAAATAAATAAAACAACTCGTGGAATTCTCCAAGTCGATAACAAGCAATCACAAAAACAGCAGAAGAATGAAACCAAAAAGACCTAATAGTGAATATCAAACGGATGAGAATATAAACTTGCCTGTATCTCTCTTAGCGCCTCAACGCGCTTGCGAACAACAGGTGATAAGTTCTCGAGGACATCAGAGTGCTGCCCAGCGAGGCTCTGTATCTTACTCTGCACGGCACAGAAACCCCAATTAAAATCAACCACCACTAAAACCAACCCCCAGAAAATTCCATCCAACTATTGTTATAATCTAAACAAGTATGCAAACAGGGCCATTCAAATGCGCAAACCAAAACAATTAGAGAGTGTGGAAGAGTATATTCCTGATTCTAGTGGCATCCCACTACAATCAGACGATAAAAAAAGAATAAGAGAATCAATTGACGTACCTTGAGAGCGTTGACGAGGCCTGCTCGATCCTCCTCATTGAGAGCTTCAAAATCAAAAACCAAAAACCCCTCGAAATCAATTCGTGAAAAAGAACGAGCAATGGAACATCGACAAAGAAAAAGAGGAAGAATTTGAATACCAGAACCGAGATCCGAGACGTTGAAGTTGTCCTTGTTGTTGCTCATTGAGAATCTCAGGAAACAGCTGCGGAGCGAAGGGGGAAAAAAGGGAGGAAGCGAAGGTGGAAACCTAAAACCCTAGATTGAATACGAGCGAGGAAAAAGGATTGAAAAGGGCCACCTAAACGTGGCCGACCTTTAATATCCCGTCGCACACTTGTTCGATACCTAACGCTCATTCCCATTTATTTCAATTTATAAGGAAACGCCCCCAGCGGCGCCGAATTTAGGGGAAACAATAATTTAATTAATTTTAAATTAAATCGTCGGAATTGGGCTTCGTTACGAATTGGGCTGGGCTCCCTCGGCGTTCGGCCCATGTATTTTAATTATGATTTAGACATTTTATTATTGCGACAAAATTAAATATTTAAAATAATAAGTCCGATTAATTTCAATAATATTCAAAATAGGAATATATAAATAATTAATTATTTCCAAGATTTTATTGGCCCAAATCCAAAGCAGCCCGGCCCAATTATGATATGAAGCCCAATAAAAGTTCGAGGCCCATTTGTTGTTCCGGGCAGGCACAGAGGTGTGACCGAAATGGAGGGAAAACCCCCGCCCGGAGAGAGCGAGGGAACCAAAAAAAAAAAAATAATAATAAATAAAATCAGAACCCTAAAAAAACCCTAAAAAACATCAGAGCTCAGTGCATGTTCTTAAATGGCCACCGTGTTTTCTTCTTCTTCTTCTTCTTGTTCCTCGTCTCTCTATTTTATTTTCATGCTTGCTCGTGCATATGCCTTCTAGCAGCTTTTCTTGTTCGTCAGTTGCTGTTGATTCAAGTTAGTTCTTCTATTTGTTTAGTTTGAAGTTGCTCTCTCTGTTCTGCTGCGGAAGTTTTGAAGAGGTTTAATGGCGAGACTCATTCGAAATGCGTCTTTTGTTGGGCGCTGTCTGTTTCAGCACGAGGTTTCAATCACTTACTCTGTTAAAACTTCTTCGTTTCTTTGTAGAGCTCTTGGTGGTGTATGCTTTTGATTATTTTAACTACTTATTGTATAGACTGAGCCTTCTTAAACAAGGATGGAATACTGATGAGATATTTGTGGCTACTTTCGGTTTTATGTCGTTTGGATTTTGACTAGACGATTGAATTTCTGCTTGCTTCCCTTGCAGCGGTACAGGATAGGCATATTGGGAACGTCTACTCAATTATGTAGTTTTTCTACCAGAGGTGTGAAACATTGGTTTTGATTACATTATATGCGAAATGATGATGTATAGTTTCATGGTTTTGAAGAACTTGAAATTTTTTAGACTGTTTTGTATGAAATCAACGTTTATTCTTTCATTCACGACCTCTTAGAGAACGTAGAGATGAATTCGCGATCGAGCTAAACTCCATTGGCACGAAAATAATGCTGATTCAGCTTGCATATATATATATTCAATGTATTGCGTTCATTACAATATATCTCAAATGTAAATATTGTATGAATCTGAAGGTAAAAGAAAGTCGAAGTCATCAGATGGGAGTGATTCTTGTGAAGAAAATTTGTCTAAGAAAGAGCTGGCCTTACAACAAGCCTTGGATCAGATAACTTCCACGTTTGGAAAGGGGTCTATCATGTGGCTTGGCCGTTCTGTATCATCTAGAGATGTGCCTGTGGTTCCCACAGGTTCGTTCGCATTGGATATGGCTCTAGGAATTGGTGGCCTTCCGAAGGTATTTTACACTTCTTTAGGATGACTTTGTAAGGTTCAAACATTTTCTTAATCACATACTTTTGAATTGTTATATCTTTTATTTTAGAAGCCTATATGAAGTTCCTTTCCTTGATCATCATGTTTCATGTTTGTGATATATAGGGTCGCGTAATCGAGATTTATGGTCCAGAGGCATCCGGAAAGACAACTCTTGCTCTGCATGTAATTGCTGAATCCCAGAAGCAAGGAGGTACTGTTTAAATGATAAGTGAATGCGATCATTCATTCTATATGTGAGGAAATGAATGAGCACATTCACTCCCACTCTGTTTTATTCTTACTACTGGCTTCCACTTGTATTTGTAGTTCATTTGGATAATTTGGCTGGTTATGTTGGAAAAAGCTCCCAAAACAAATGGGCAGGAATATCGTAAAATATGGTTTAGAAAGCCTGTTAGTTGGGTTGAGGCGCACAGCATGACTTTGCCCTTATAGAAGTCGTGCCCCCACTTGCATTGAGTTTCTGGACACTCCACTCCCATGAGACGACTCCCTTCTAGAAAGCTTGTGTGCAACTAGGCTCTCTTGCAAATCCCCATTTACTTGTCTGCTCAAAGGAAGAAAAATTCTCAGTACTCTTTGTAATCCTCTCTGACATAAATACTCACTGCCCATTATGAAGAGAATATCAATTAAAACCCTTTAAACAAGCCATAAAGTTCTGGAATTTCTTCTCAAAGGAAGGATCAATTAAATGACTCGCCCTTTCTTTATTTTATAAAACAAACTTTCTAAATCCTATTTTACTGGGTAATATATATGTTTATACTTGTTTGTTGTTGTTATGTTTACCATATTCCTGCCCATTTGTTTTGCAAACAATCTTAGAGCAGACATGGTTAGGAATACTGTTAGTATTTTTTGATGTTATGGCCTCTACTGATGAGTCTAAATATAATCCATTCAACCTGAAAATTTTGTTGGACAAAATTTCAAATGTTGGCAACAACGGATGGAACTTTGGCTCACTACTCTAGGTCTTTATTCTATTATTTCTGTTTATGAAAAAGGGAAAGAAAAGGTCTATGAAACTTCTAGAGCTAGTGATTGTGACCCAATCATGACTACTAAGACTACTGCTGAAATTTTTTTCTTAGAAAATGATATTTTGTGCCATAGAAATATCTATAAAATTTTGTTCAACTAAAAGTTCTACAGAATTTTGGATAGCTTTAGATAAGAAGTATGGTTAGAAGAATTAAGCTTTAGAACATGTGGTTGATAAATGGATTGACCTCAAAATGGTTGATGAGAAGTCTTTATATTAGACCATTTTCATATAACTCATGCTAAAACTGCATATATATATTTTTTTTCATCCTTTGAAAATTCGTTTATGCTTTTTATTTAAAAAAATAAAATAAAAGACTTGTTTGGAGGTGAAAATTTCGAAGTATAACTGTATCGGACATAAACATAATGCTGGAGTAATTTGTTTTGGTGTTTTTGATGCAGGTTACTGTGTCTTTGTTGATGCGGAGCATGCTCTTGATCCATCCCTTGCTCGGGCTATTGGAGTGAACACTGAGAATCTGCTCCTATCTCAACCTGACTGTGGTGAACAAGCTCTTAGTCTCGTGGATACCATAATCCGAAGCGGTTCAGTTGATGTTGTTGTTGTTGACAGCGTGAGTATGATGCAAACTCTTTTAAAGAAGACAGTTGGGGAAATTCATTGTTTTTATATGTTTTATGTTCTTTTTTCTTTTCCTTTTTTGGATAGGAAACAGTAACAATTTCGTTGTTCATGATTGTCTCTATGGCAGGTAGCTGCTCTTGTGCCTAAAGGTGAACTCGATGGTGAAATGGGTGATGCCCACATGGCAATGCAAGCTAGACTCATGAGCCAAGCACTTCGCAAATTGTGTCATTCTTTATCCTTATCACAGACTGTCTTGATCTTTATTAATCAGGTCTTATTTCATTTCTCAATTGTCTCAGTAATATACTGCAATTTCTCACATTGTTATGGCATCACAGTCTCTCAGTATTGCGCTTATTATATGCATGCTTCTCTAGGTAAGGTCAAAGCTGTCCACTTTTGGATTTGGTGGTGGTCCAACTGAAGTTACCTGTGGTGGCAATGCCTTGAAGTTTTATGCCTCAGTACGACTGAACATTAGAAGGATAGGTTTTGCCAAGAATGGTGAAGAGGTACAAACATTATCATGACTCTAAAGGTGATTTCTCAATGGTTGGTTGATTTCTCGTCGTATTTTGATTACAGATAGTGGGAAGCGAAGTTCAAGTAAAAGTGGTGAAGAATAAGCTCGCTCCTCCATTTCGGACTGCTCAATTCGAACTCGAGTTTGGAAAGGGTATATGTAAAGAGGCAGAGATTATGAATCTGGGGTTGAAATACAAATTCATATCCAGGGCAGGTGCATATTATAGCTTTAACGGTCGAGGTTTCCGAGGCAAAGATGCCTTGAAAACCTTTTTGTCAGAGAATGAAGATGTTAGGGAAGATCTAGTCACGAAACTTCGAGACAAAATACACGATGAGCAAAGAGGTAAGTCACCGAACAGAGACGAAACGGATGAAGAAAGTATCCAAGAAGATATTATCACTTCACCCACTTCTACAGATGAAGACGCAGTTACTGCAGTAGAAGTATGAATGTCGAACATTTTTCATCCTCATTATCCTGGATGTATTCCTCCTCTCCTTGCCAATGCTATCAGAGTTTGACCAGGCACGACGTTTTGGGTCTCGACGAGATATAATCCTTTAGTTTCTGCCTTTGTCGTTCCAGTGAANCAGAGTTTGACCAGGCACGACGTTTTGGGTCTCGACGAGATATTAATATCCTTTAGTTTCTCTGCCTTTGTCGTTCCAGTGATGGAAGATGATGCCCTTATAAATATCATCAGCCATTTTCGTCACAGAGGAAATGTAGAAAATGGAGATTTTAGGACCTCAGAATGGCCAGTTTATGATTGCTCATCCGAAGCTCCAATGCCTCTTTGTATTGCAACATGATGACTATTTGCAAATCAACTTCTTTTATTTGCTCTCTATNAATGGAGATTTTAGGACCTCAGAATGGCCAGTTTATGGTTGCTCATCCGAAGCTCCAATGCCTCTTTGTATTGCAACATGATGACTATTTGCAAATCAACTTCTGTTATTTGCTCTCTATTCACATCTTATCTGATTGCTCTTCTCAGGAAATATTTTAACCCGTTGAGCTGAGTTTAGGTTGTTCGTGTTACCTGTTCTTACTCCTTTTTAAGCCTTCTTTCGATTTATAGCATATAAATCTCGATTTGACNAATATTTTAACCCGTTGAGCTGAGTTTAGGTTGTTCGTGTTACTCGTTCTTACTCCTTTTGAAGCCTTCTTTCGATTTATAGCATATAAATCTCGATTTGATGTAAGAACGGTGGCTTGTGTTGTACACGTAAAATAATTCATTTTCATATATAGAGACAAGAATAATACTCAACATATTTTATACTTTAAAATTTTATACCACCTATGTTACACGGGTGAGGGATTGAAAATTTTGTGTCCGGGAGAAAGAATAAGTTTAGGGTCAAACTTGATCTTTCTTTGTCGGAAAGTTGGCCATTTGGAACCAAAATGGTGGATCCATTGTGTTTGTGTGTTGTAATGAGGAAGATATTGTTTGATTTGAATGTCTGATTTCGTGCAAAATTCTATTATCTCTTCGTTTTGTTCGTCAAACAACTTCCGTTCATCAAACCCACTTGAATGCAAAAACCCTATCGTGTAGAACACTTCTTCTTCTGGAATCACTGTCGAGTTTCTATCATCCCATCTGCATATTACATAAGCTAAATGTTATTAATTACTGTCGAGTTTCTGTCGAGAAGAACATGAACGTTTCGTATGAGCTTACTTTGATCGGTTCATTGGATATATCAGCACTGGTCCTTTGGTTATGTTTCGTTTTAATACTATGTCTTTGAAGACACCTGAGTCGAAATCCAAGATACGGGATTTTGGTACAAACAAATTTAGCCATGGATGAGAAACGTCCCACAATCCCTTAGATTGAAGCTTCAATTCTCCAGTTCTAACCCTATTTAGAAACTCAACATACGTTACATCTTTCTCGAACTTGAACCCGCTCTCATAATCTAACCCTGCTAGTAATACTTCAAGCTCCTACAAACACAACATCAAAATAAACAAGCGTTACTCCACGGAATCATGTGTTTATGGCACGTATTTAATACAATCAAAATTGATCGTGAACACGTAGTTGAGGAGTACCTTATCTACGGTAGACAGAGTATGATGATCATAATATTTAGCAACTTCAAGGCAATAGACCACAGAGTATTGATTAACGAAGGAGATAATTCTGGGATGATCAGACGGTGGAAAGAAGGAAGAGCGCCAACTATCCGGTGAGCCATGATGCAGCAGAACCAAACCCTCCAAGTAATCGAGTGCGCTCGCTTGTTTCCTTCCATTTAATGAGATCAAACGTTCTTGGTCTTTGGTAAATGCGGAAAAGTTACTGTACAACATTCTTACCCATTTAACCTACAAGTAATTAAATTCCAAAAAATAAATATTTAATTTTCACATATAATAATCACGATAAATTAGCAGTCAAATTAATTCCGGATTTGTCTGTACTGCAGATACGACGCCGTTTCGGTGGTTGGAGGTGACAGAAACACTCCCAAACAAAGACAAGGATATGTAGGGTTCTTTGGAAGCTTTCATTGGACAATTTTCTCCCCAGCTATTTTCATTTTTTTTATTTAATAATTTTAGTAATTAATTTCTTTTTTTTTCTTTTTTTCACATTAGTTGCACGAGAGCTCTGACCTTATGATCAAAGATTATTACGAAATAGCCCGATGAAAATAGAAGTTACCCTATTTGGAGCTGGTTCCAAAGCGATTCTCGCCCGAGCAATAATTCCAAATTGACCTAAACCACCGAGAACGGCATGAAAAAGCTCAGAATTCTTTTTGGCAGAGCAAGTCACCATATTCCCTTTCCCTGAAAATATATTAATTATTATTTTTTAAAAAAATAGAGTTTCAAAATTAATTCCATGCACGCAATGCAACCAATAATATTTTTTAAAAAAAATTAAAATATTTAAAATTAGGTTTCAAAGTAAGGGAGAAAAATGTGTCCACTCAATATACATTCTCTAACAACCAAACTTGTCCTTTCATAATATATTATAATATAATATTATCAACAAAATAAAATATTTAATTTAATAATTCAATTATGTAATCCCTAAAGTTCTAAAATTTTAATTTTAATTTTATAAATTATTTTTCGTACCAGTAACGACATCCATCTCCACCACATTGCTGACCTGCGGACCGTACCGGAAACTCTGCCCGCTGATCCCGCCGTTTGATAACGTTCCCCCGACTGTGATGTACAAATAATCCGTCCACGAAACTGGCGTCACCCCATACGCCAGCGTGGCATTCAGCACGTCGATCCACAGCTGCTCCCCACCGACATCGGCGTATAATTCGCCAGTCCAGCGGCGGGCGAAGACGGCAATCCCAGCGGTTTTCCGATTCCGCCGCAGTGCCGACATGTCGATAACGACGCCGTTTTTGGCCATTGCTTGGCCTCGTACGGAGTGGCCTTGTCCTCTAGCGGCTATTGGAAAAGGGATGGGATTGTTGTAGGCGTAGGATATTAAGTGAACGACGTCGTTTATCGAGGAGGGTTGAAGAACTGCGGCGGGGGCTTCCTTAACCATATTCCCGTAATCCGATGCTGCCAAGTTCAAAGCTTCGGGATCGTGACGGAGCTTGTTTGGTTGCTGGTGTAATCCTGTCCATGGCTTGGATTTGTTTATTCCGGATTTCAAACAGCTTAGGAAAAAGGTGAGTATGAAATAAGCTGGAAGGGGATGATTCTCTGTCATTTTTCTTATTCTCAATGATTTTCAGAGCAAACAAGAAGGGAAGAGATGGTTCTGTGGGTTTGTTGGTAACAAAGTCGAATATTTATAGGGATTTTGCATGAATTTTTTCAACTCAGAGATCCACGTCCAAACAAAACATTTTTTATAAGACTGTGAAACCTCTCACTGACAGACACGTTTTAAAAATCTAGAGGGAACCCGAATGTGAAAGTCCAAAAAGGATAAGATTTGCTAGTGGTGCGTTTAGAACGTTACAAATGGTATCAGAGTCGAGGCACAGGTCGAATTAGGGGTAGACCCTCCATAGTAGACACGTTTTAAAATCGTGGGGATCGCTAGACTGATGACAATACGTAATGGGCCAAAGTGGACAATATATGCTAGTGGTGGGCTTGGACTGTTACAAATGGTATCAGAATTAGACACCGGGAGGAGGTTGAGTCCCGAAGGGGGTTGGACACGAGGCGGTGTGCAAACAACGACGTTGGGCCCCAAAGTTAGGGGGGTCCCACGTCGATTGTAGACAAGAGAAACGACTGTCAACGAGGATGTTGGGTCCTGAAGAATGGTGGATTATAAGATCCCACATCGCTTATGCATTTTAAAAATCTAGAGGGGATATCCGAAAGGAAAAGCTCAAAGAGAACAATAGCAAAAGGAAAAACCCACAGAAAGACAATGAGCTTAAACGGTGACAATTTTAATTTTTAAAATTTTTTTAAAAAAATTATATACTCAAAGAGACACAAATTTCAATGTCGGAGACTAATTTTGTAATTTAACCTTAAAAAAAAACATTAAATAAAAATGGTGGAGAGAATAAAATAAATATTAATATAAACGGAAATTAAATAAATTGATATGATAGTAGTATAGAGATTAAATGAAAAATGTTGGAGGAAACAAACATATAATAAGATGGTAATGTTGAGTACTATGGTACGTACGAAAGCTGCATACCAAAATGTACTAGAATAGACATACTTCAATGTATTAATTCATGCATTTTTGGACATGTTTCAGACACGTCAAATCAATAATTTTTTCCTTTTTATTTTATTTTTTTTTATTTTTCCTTCATTGATTATTAATTATTTCCCCTATCTTCTCCTTAGGACGACCATACCGCTGTCCTTATTTTTCATGTACCTTAGATTTTGTACATTAATCTATCCCGACAAGACACCCTTGCTTTTATCACTATATCGCCATTTAATTATTTATTTTTGTATTTAAATTTACCGCTTCAATAGCGAAATTCACAAAAGATTGACGGGATCATCCCGAACCTACCTACCCATATGATATTTTGGATTAAGGAGTGACTTAACTTTGTTTCGTTGTTATGAAGCTAAGTCCCGATTAGCTTTTAATAAATAAATAAATAAGTAATTTAAAAATAAATAAATAAGTAAATTGAGAAATTATTTTTTAAAATATATTTTAGAAATGGGGTTTGATGGGTAGCTCTATAATTTTTGTTCCAAAGAGAGGACAAAATTATATGAATAAACAAGATCTATAGGTCAAAGATTATTTGTTGAATTATGGGTAAGTGGCCAATTTATTAAAATTTTAAATTAAATACATTTTTTTTAAATATTAATTAAACCCTATATTATATATATTTTTTATAATTTTTTTCCAGCAATTTATTGGTTATTTTTGTGATATTAAAAATGTAATCTTTAAGATTCATGTTAATAATGGTCCCGTCTTTCAATTATTTTGGATATATATTTATATTATATGGTTACATATGGTATCAACAACTAAATTAAATTATTTTCTACACCATCGATCGTACGGTTCGATCTTCAAGTATTTAAATTATTTTATACACCACCAACTCTATATGTTTAGAATTATTTAAATCTGACATAATTTATCTTGTTTGTAGAGTAATTCGAAACAGTTTCTCAAAATAATAATAATAATAAATAAATAAATAAATAAATAAAAACAATATTATGGTAAGAGAATCTTGTATTGCATTATTTGATTGGAGAGAGAAGAGTTATTTGTTTGTGAGAAACCGAAATCTTTATGACAAAGCCGAAGCCACTGCCAGCCTGCAACACCATCACGTGGTCCAATAACCCACCCCAATATTTTGTCATTTCATTATTATTATTATTATTATTATTATTATTATTTAACAACTTTCTTTCTTTTAAAAAAAAAAAAAAAAAAAAACCAACATAAATATTTAAAACATTTAATAATAATAATCATTATTTTGTTTAGTTTAGAATGAAAGACAAGAGGAGCCCACTTGGGCGAGTTGCCTGCATGGCTGGGTGCTGCCTGGACTGTGGGGTGCGTTACAGTCATCCCTGACGTAGATTGGGACCCAGCGTCCTCGCTGGTACTCATTTCTCTCCCCCATCAGTATGAGATCTCAAATCCACCTCCTTCGAGACTCAGTATCCTTATTGGTACTTGTTCCTCTCTCTAATCGATATATCCTTCTTCTTTCGGGACCCGCTTAATCGAAGCGGGATTTCAAACAAAGAGCGAATCACTGCATGATTTTTTGCTATCAACTTCAACTGTGCCATCAATTTCTCCCCTCTATACTTTTCATCTTATCAATAATAAACGGAAAACACAAAAAATTAATAAGATTTCTCTTCGTTAACTAAACAAGATCGAAATGAGGATTATATTTCTCGTATACGTCTCATTTTATTTATATATATATTGAAACATATGGCAAGGATAAGAACAGTGAATATTTCTTAGTCCCGTAAAATTATATTAGTAAAATTATATGTGCCATTCAAATTTTTAATTAAATAATTAATAATTATTAGATATATATTGATCTTTATGTTAAAAGTCGTATATGGTGTAATATGTCTGTCAAAATTGGGACAGAAATCATATCAATAAATGACCAAAATTCTAATAATTAATAATTATAAAAATCTTTTAAAAAAATTATGCCTATGAATAACAACAAAAACACATAAATTTATTGCTATAACAAATACAAAAGCTGATTAGACATAGTAACTTATCTGTTTTTTTAATATAAAATGACATTTATTTATTTACGTAACACTCGATGCTATATTTAAATGAGAGCGAGCGATCTCGAGAATAGAATAACTATGAACTACTATATAACTATTAAAGAAGACTCGAAATTGAAAGGACAAACAAACCCACTCAGTAGACTATTGAACTACGAGTCCCAAAAAAAAACGAGGAAAAAATATTTACCTAAAAATTTTTAAGAATCATTTTAAATCACGAACGGAATAATTATGTTTATGAAAAATTTGATTCCGAAATTATTCTACGAATCTGACTAATGACATTGACGATATATAAAATTTGAGGGTCGGTAATTATATATCGTTTGAAATTTCTTTGATGATAAAGAATCCAAAACGAATATCGACCATATTTATAAGATTGGACTTTTGAAATTAAAAATAAGGTAAATTTGGTTTTAATTTGAAGGTGAATTAGAGGAGGATTCTGTGGGTGTGGTAGGAGCAATTGAAGATATGATGTCGGAGGGAGCTGTCGAAGACATGCATCCGAATTTGGAACAAATTGCTTTTTATTTTAATTTATTTTTAATTTTTATATGCTAATATTTAACCAAAACACTTTGCCTAACATTAAATTTACTCATCAAAGTATATATATATACATATCTTAATAATAATAATATATATATATATATTTTATAATTTAACGTGAAATTTTACTCTCAAATCCTTTATAAACCTATTTCATATAATATTATACCCTAATATTTTTTTTTTTCAATTGAATATAAAATATCAATCTAACCCATAAAATTATTTATTTATTCATGTTGGATGAAAGTCTCGCATCGACTAATTTAGAGAATGATCGTGGGTTTATAATAAAAAAATACTCTTCGTTGGTACGAGGCCTTTTGGAGAAGTCCAAAGTAGAGCCATGAGAGTTTATGCTTAAAGTGAAGAATATCATACCATTGTGGAGAGTAGTGTTCTTCTAACATGGTATCAGAGTCATGCCAATGAAATCATTAAATGTCGAACAAATGACTCCAAAAAAAAAAAGAAGTTGAGCCTCGATTAAGGGGAGACGTACAAAGTCATGAGAGCTTATACTTAAAGTGGATAATATCATATCATTTTAGGGAGTCGTGTTCATCAAACGATTTAAACTCAACTTAATTCAAATAAGTTCATAATTCAACTCATTGAGTTGGGTTTATCAGATTTTTTGGATCGTCGAGATTTTTAAACATCAAGATCTATTAATTTAATAAAAAAATTGAAGAGAAATTGAAAAAAAAAAAAAAAAAAAAAAAAAAAAA
>NC_036648.1:9561417-9631716 GCF_002806865.2 Cucurbita pepo subsp. pepo | reverse complement strand
AAAAAAAAAAAAAAAAAAAAAAAAAACATGAGAAGAAGTGAATCGAAATAGAGCTCAAATCAATGTTTTGTCGATGTGTCCTTGTCCCATATAATTTCCAAACCTTCCATGTGAATTGGAACCTGCCTTTTAGTTTCATTAGGCATAAGAATCTTTATTATCTTCCTCGGCTTTTGATTTGAAAGCCCAATGTACTTCATTTATGTTCCTTTATTTATTTATTTATTTATTAATTTCGAGAGGATAAGCTCGCGATCTTGTCATGTTCCATCCATATATATTTCATACTCGTAATCAATATAATATGACTTTTTGTACGTCAATTTCATTAAACTTTAACCGTTCTCACAATGAAATTGATATAAGACCTCAAATTTAGTCGACCCAACTTCAAGTAACCTGACCTATTGCCACCAAGTCTATTTGTAGGCTCGTAGAAAAATTATTAAAAACCCATTAAATATAGATATTTATTTTATATTTGGATTAACTTTCAATTTAATCCTTTTGGTAAAATCAAATATAGATTTTTATGACGTAATAATTGGGTGTTTGTCCTATAATTTAGATTATTTTAATTGTTGATAAATTAATATGGATAATATTTTAAAATTAAATATTTGAATTCGGCGTTGACTATTGGCATGGAGTCAATTTTGGGCCGAACTAGAGTAGTTGAAAATCCCATAAGCCCACTAATTAAATAATGGGCTTAATACTTCAGAGCTGAGCCACGGTGTCCTGCAGATTTATCTGACCAACACAGATAATATTAAGTATATATATATATATATTTATTTATTTATTTTATCCTAAGCTTTCGTCTATATTTTACTTTTTATACTCATAATTTAAAAATATTTATTTATTTTACCCGACTTAATTGAGTATGTCTTTGAGAAGGCTCGACTATGCCTTTTTTACTCTGCCTTCGAGTTCTTTTGGAGTCCTTTATTCGACATTTGAGGATTTACCAATCTATTAGTACGACTAAATTTTGGAGCATGAGTCTGATACCATGTTAAGTTGAATGATACTGTTCTATATGGGTCATAGATGTGTAGAATGAAGATTACATTGTAACAAACCATGAAATCATAGATTCTCGTTGATTCATAGTAACTAACTACAATTATTTAATATTAATAGGTATAAAATAATATATTATTTGTTTTGATGGAGAAAAAGGAAAAAGGAAAAAGGAAAACGCAATGCTTTTTTGTGCCCCATATTTCACTCCCATCGTTTTCTTATCAATCTTTTCTTTTTAAAGCTGAAATAATACATTTGCATTTTAATCATGAGTATGGTCCCTATGATTATATTAATATTTTTATTTTTATTTTTATTTTCTTTTAATCTTATTTAATAAATAATTAATTCAAAATAATATTAGGAGTACTGGAGGTTGACTTCTTAGTCAACATCCATCTCTATTAATGCTAAAATTAGGATTATATTATTGGATAATTAATGCTAATTAAAAAAAAATTATATTAATTAGGGTTATCTCTCCCAACCACTTAAAGGCAGCCTTAAAATTGGTACTAACAAAATCTTGCACTCCCTTTAAAGAAGATTTGGATTGATCATCAAAGGAAAGAAGATGGATTTCTTTCCAATTTATTCATTATTAAAAGAATAAATGTTCTATATGGTTTTACCGCCGTTAAATATGATAAAGATATGGAGTGGATAAATTTCAATATTATATTTTTTTTTTAATGAGAAAAATTTATATAAATTTAAACTTAGGATAAATTATATTATTATTATTATTATATAGGTAGCATAGGTACAAAAAAGATGATTGATTATATAATTAAGTTATAAAAATGTGGGTGATGGGTCATGGGATTTGGAAAATAAAGTTTTGATTATGATGGTGTCTCATGACCATAATTATATATATAAATATGGTTAACTTTATGGTAAATCAACAATCCATTCTTTAATGATTCTATGTTTTTTTTTTTTTTTCTTTTCTTCATCTTTTATATTGCAAGTAACAAAATATCAACGTAATAATGTTATTAAATCATAATCTAAGTTCGAAAACATCTTTTGCCTAAGATTTAGAATCCAGGGCACGTTATCTAGATTTGGCACTTGATGGTCTTGAACTGTATTACGAGTGAAGACTATTCCCATAAACCAACACGGGTTTTTAATTACGTGCTTCTTGAAAAATTTATCAGTGGTTTTTCAATATAAAATTGTTCTATGCCAAACACGCTTAACTTTATAGTTCTTATGATTGAGGAATCGAATATATATATGATACAAATCGATAAGATACCCCTTGAATAAGAGAAATTAGCATCTCTTCATATAAGATTCGAATCAACCAAGAAACAAGGCTAAAATTAAATTACCTCTTACGATCTAAGATCTAGAACCAAGATTCGGAACCTTATTCTAAATTGAGTCATTCAGCAATTGAACTTGATCAAGAATGACTTAGATGCAATTCTACCACAAATATTGCGTGAAACTTGGAAATGATAAAGAAAATGCTTGAATTGCTGGAAAAAAAAACGTCTCAATTATTTATATGTATACAATACCAAATTGATAAGACAACCCTAATTTTGAGATAAATATCTAAACTTTTGTAGGATCAAAGAAATTAGCGCCTCTCATACAAAATTGGGATAAACCAAGAAACAATGCGAGAATTAGATTACTCTTACGATCTCTATAATCAAGATGTTGAATCTTGTTCTAAATTGAGTCACTTCGCAATTGAACTTGATCAAGGTTTGATTAATGAATCATATGCAATTCTACCACAAATATTACTTGAAACTCNAGTGCATGGACGGCTACTCCGGACAATCAACCACCGTTGCAGAAGGTGGAGTTGAGCTCTCACCGGCTACCGTCGACCCCATTTCTACTCTCTTCAAAAACCTTATGGATTTCGCTCAGGGAAAAATCGCCGGGGAATCCAATTTTCTCCGGCAAGGTAACTATGATAAACTCAGCGTCGGTGCTTTTCTCCGGCAAGGGCTGGAGTCGTACTGGCTTAGTAAAAATGGCGTAACGGAGGTCAATGGGTGTGGAGAATGGAGCCATAAAGCCCTCGAGGAAGCCATTTTCGCCATGTATGAAAACAACCAAAGAACTTACACCTCCGCCGGCGAGCTCTCCACGTTGGATTTCGTGGCGGAAAGTGAGTACCAAATGTTCCCCGGCGAGGAAATCACCATCGCCAAAGGCTACTTGAGCGTAATCGAATCAATCGCCTCTGTTCTCCCCCCTGGTTTAGTTCAATTGGGCAAAAAAGTCACCAAAATCGAATGGAATCCCGAATCGGAATCTCGGAATATTCCAACTCCGGTAACGCTACATTTCGCCGACGGCTCCCATACATCGGCTGATCATGTAATCGTCACCGTTTCACTCGGCGTTCTCAAAGCTGGAACTCGGGAAGATTCACCTCTGTTTAACCCTCCGTTACCGTCGTTTAAAACAGAGGCGATTTCCCGGTTGGGATTCGGCGTCGTTAACAAGCTTTTTCTCCGGCTATCACAGCCGGCGAACGACAGTGATAATCCCAAGAGTATCAACAAATTCCCTTGCCTGAATTTCGTTTTCCACCAGCCGGAATCTGAGTTCCGGCGGAAAAGAATACCATGGTGGATGAGAAAAACCACAACTCTGCAACCAATTTACCAAAACTCATCGATTTTATTATCATGGTTCGCCGGAGAAGAAGCTCTTCAGCTGGAGAAGCTCAAAGACGAAGAAATCATCAATGGAGTTTCAACAACAATCAGCAACTTCCTAATTCCCAGATCCCAAAACGAAAACTCAGAATCAGATTCCAATGGGTGGAGTAACGGCCACAAAAACCAAAACGACACCGTTGAATTCCATTTTAGTCAGGTCTTGAAGAGCCAATGGGGGAGCGATCCGCTGTTTCAAGGCTCATACTCATACGTTGCAGTGGGATCAAGCGGGGAAGATTTGGACGCCATGGCAGAGCCATTGCCAAGAACAGAGGAATCCCCAAAAGCTCCATTACTTCAGATTCTGTTTGCAGGTGAAGCAACGCACAGAACCCATTATTCCACCACACATGGAGCCTATTTCAGTGGCCTTAGAGAGGCCAATAGGTTGCTTCATCATTACAATTGCATTTGAATTTACTTTTCTTTTTTTTTCTTTTTTTCTTTTTTAAGAAGGAGAAAAAAAAAAAAACGAGGGTTTCAGATGTCTTTTCACTTTTATTTTATTTTATTGGGTATTTACAAATTATCTATCTTCATGTGTCACGTCATCTTTCACCTCTTCCAAAATTCATATAATTATATATTTTTATTCTTAGTGTTTACCTTTTTAAGAAAGAAAAATCTTATTATTTATAATAAATACATCTTTTTACTACAAATGTACTAAAATACCCTTGTCTCTCCTAAAATTTAATTCTAAAAAAAAAAAATGTCCACAAATAGAAGGGTATATCTTATACTGATCTTGATTTTGTAATCAATAATTTTCATCCCGTAAGAATCCGACACGTTGGACTAAGTTTCTTGTCCCTTAGTAAGATCATATCGCTTTTATGATTTAATTATTTAATTAGATCTTTATGTATGAAAGAAGTTGAAAAATAAATGGATGCCGATTATGACATAAAAGAAAACGTGACACTTGAAAGGATGTGCAACAATAATGCATTAAGTCAACATTTAATATTCATTTTCGGGCTAATCAAATCTATGGACAATTAAATTTAATATTTAATTATAAATTAGTTGAAAAATATTTAAATTAAAGATTTTAATTTAAAAAATATGTATAGGTAGAGGGTATATTTGGAAAGGAAAAATGTAGCTTTGGATACTTGCTCTTCAATCTCTCTCTCTTCATAAGAAACCAAACTGTATTTATTATATTGATTTGCTCAATTCAACGGACAGGATCCGATAAACCCGGCCCTTTCCACCTTGGAATCTATTCATCCTTCCCTTTTTGCTTTCCCTCTACACGACACCGTTTTCGTCTTCTCTTCTTCTTCACGACACCGTTTTCATCTTCTCTTCTTCTACACGACGCCGTTTTGGTCTTCTCTTCTTTCTACACGACACCGTTTTGGTCTTCTCCTTTCCTACACGACGCCGTTTTTNGAAAAAAAAAAAAACGAGGGTTTCAGATGTCTTTTCACTTTTATTTTATTTTATTGGGTATTTACAAATTATCTATCTTCATGTGTCACGTCATCTTTCACCTCTTCCAAAATTCATATAATTATATATTTTTATTCTTAGTGTTTACCTTTTTAAGAAAGAAAAATCTTATTATTTATAATAAATACATCTTTTTACTACAAATGTACTAAAATACCCTTGTCTCTCCTAAAATTTAATTCTAAAAAAAAAAAATGTCCACAAATAGAAGGGTATATCTTATACTGATCTTGATTTTGTAATCAATAATTTTCATCCCGTAAGAATCCGACACGTTGGACTAAGTTTCTTGTCCCTTAGTAAGATCATATCGCTTTTATGATTTAATTATTTAATTAGATCTTTATGTATGAAAGAAGTTGAAAAATAAATGGATGCCGATTATGACATAAAAGAAAACGTGACACTTGAAAGGATGTGCAACAATAATGCATTAAGTCAACATTTAATATTCATTTTCGGGCTAATCAAATCTATGGACAATTAAATTTAATATTTAATTATAAATTAGTTGAAAAATATTTAAATTAAAGATTTTAATTTAAAAAATATGTATAGGTAGAGGGTATATTTGGAAAGGAAAAATGTAGCTTTGGATACTTGCTCTTCAATCTCTCTCTCTTCATAAGAAACCAAACTGTATTTATTATATTGATTTGCTCAATTCAACGGACAGGATCCGATAAACCCGGCCCTTTCCACCTTGGAATCTATTCATCCTTCCCTTTTTGCTTTCCCTCTACACGACACCGTTTTCGTCTTCTCTTCTTCTTCACGACACCGTTTTCATCTTCTCTTCTTCTACACGACGCCGTTTTGGTCTTCTCTTCTTTCTACACGACACCGTTTTGGTCTTCTCCTTTCCTACACGACGCCGTTTTTGTCTTCTCTCCTTCTACACTCCCTCTCCTCATAGTACTTTTGCTAGGCATTACCCACACCAATTCTCATTCCCATTTCCCCCTCTTTGTTCCACAACTTGGGGGCACCTAATCCACGTAATACGCTCGGATATCGCCTTCTACAAAAAAAAGAAACACAAACAATTCGAGTTTGTACGATCGAACGTCCGAAACGCTCAACAGTGGTTTTTTACACTGCTATTTTTGTTGTTATATTGTTGACTTGGCTAGCGACAAAGATTTGCCGTGTTCGATTGGCCACTAACTAACGCTTTCGAATCAAACGAGTAATTTGATTTTTCCCCTTTTGTTCTTTCTTTGAGATTGTTTTTCAAATCAAACTCGTATGAAACTAAGATAAAAGACATAAACTTTTGGCATTTTAGCTACGAGAAAGACAACACACTTGAATAACGTTTGCTACAAAAAACACAAACAACTCAAACTTGTACGATTGAACGTCCGAAACGCTCAACAGTGGTTCTTACAATACTATTTTTGTTGTTACACTGCTGCCTTGACTAGCAACAAAAATGAGCTGGACAAATCAGGGCAGCGTTCGACTGCCTACTAACTAACACCTTCGAATCAAACGAGTAATTTTATTTCTCCCCCTTTTGTTCTTTCTTCGAGATTGTTTTTCAAATTGAACTCGTATGAAAAAAAGACATAAAATTTTGGCATTTTAGCTATAAAAAAGACAACAAATACTTTGCCCTACCCACTTGGTACCATTTAGATTTGTGCACAGAGGAAATCCCATACTTTGTTGGGTAGAGACAGATAAGGACTCCACATTGACCCTTCAATCAATATTTCTATTTTATATAAATAATATTAATATATATATTCCACGATTACGATAACGAGACTACAATCCTCGGTTATAACAACGTTTTGCCTCAATTACCGTCCCTCGATCAAGCAAGCTTAAAAGTATAATTGAACCTGACTCGAGATCACTGTTCCTCCTCGGTTATAACAACGTTTTGCCTCAATTACCGTCCCTCGATCAAGCAAGCTTAAAAGTATAATTGAACCTGACTCGAGATCATTGTTCCTCGATAAAAATTAAAAATAATATTAATAAAATAAATTGTTTTTAGTTATTATGGGTTGGAAACAAATAAGTGTAAGTGTAGGGTCAAATCAAAGAGAGGGGAAGGAAGGAAGTATAAGTCACTATTTGAAAGAGGAAGAGAGAAAAAAAGGGTGAATTATTATTGTAAAGATTTTGCAGGCTTCCTCCCAAAAATCTATGTCCCACATCCTGTCTTCTTCTGCTTCAATCATCCTTTCATGATTTCCTCCATTATCATGGACCTAGCTGTCACCCAAACTTCTTGTCTCCATTCTCGACGATTCCCTAGTATCGTCATCGATACTACTTTTACTAATCGTGTTAACGGGTCGAGGCTCGAGGCGGGAATCGAGGGTATGGATTCAACCCTGTTCTACTTACTCGAATTAGGAGTGGATGATGAAGCTACTTGCTGCTCGTCTTTTCTTACTCTTTGTGAATCTATTGTGAGATCTCACATCAATCTCTACCGGATGCGTTTTGAAATCGTGAGACTGATGATGGTATGTAACGGGCCAAAGTAGACAATATTTACTAGTACGGAGCTTGGGCTCGCTTCCATCCCAAACCCTTATCCTCTAATCCAACCACAGTTCTCGTTCTTACCGCAACAATACTCTAATGAAATTTAAGGAAAATCCAACCAAGAAAACAAGATAATGATGTGAATTAATTTGCTTTTTAGGCAAATCTTAGATTAATAAGAAATAT
This sequence comes from Cucurbita pepo subsp. pepo, assembly GCF_002806865.2. NCBI lineage: Eukaryota > Viridiplantae > Streptophyta > Magnoliopsida > Cucurbitales > Cucurbitaceae > Cucurbita > Cucurbita pepo. The sequence goes on along the minus strand of NC_036648.1, from coordinate 9,623,827 downwards.
TATCTAGGAGAGGGACCCTTAATGTCACATATAAATATAATATATAGTTTTTTTTATATATATATAAAAAAAAATGGTTGAATATCTGAGAGCCAATGGGGTTGAATTGATTTAACTATGTTATCTCATTGGTATCTGCCCTTCTTTTTTGTTGTTGGTTGAAATTTAGCTTTAAAAAGGACTTTAACTTGTTATTCCTCTTTAACCTAAACAATTCTTTTATTTATTTATTTATTTATTTATTAACAATGTGTGGTGGGAGTCTTACCTCTTTAGGGTATCCCTTAACTCATCCATCCCCCTCTTGTGTTCCCTTTGTTTTAGGGCATTAAATTGTCCTTATTTCTTTGTCACATTTTGACCAATGTTTTCTAAAGATCAAATCCTTATAAGCTTAGGACATTAGGTTCATAAATTTTAAATGTCTAAGCTTGCATGCTCTAAAATAAGAAAATGTTCGATTTATTTTGTAAAATCTCGTATGAGTTCGGGAGGAGAACGAAATACCCTTTGTAAGAGTGTTGAAATCTCTCCTTAACATACGCGTTTTAAAAACCTTGAGGGTAAACCCGAAAGGGAAAGTCCAAAGAGAACAGTATCTGCTAGTGGTGGGCTTGAGCCGTTACAAATGGTATTAGAGTTAGACATTGGGCGATGTGCCAGCGAGGAGGCTCTTCCAAGAAGGGGGTAGACATGAGGCGGTGTGCGAGTAAGGACGTTGGGTCTCAAAGGGGGGTGGATTTGGTGGGGTCCCACATCGATTGGAGAAAGGAACGAGTGCCAGCGAGGATTCTAGGCTCTGAACGGGGATGGATTATAAGATCCCACATTGGTTGGGGAGGAGAATAAAACACCATTTATAAGGGTAGACAATATCTGCTAGTGGTGGGCTTGAGCCGTTACAAATGGTACCAAAGCTAGACACCGGGCGATGTGCCAGCGAGGAGGCTCTTCCCAAAAGGGGGTAGAGAGTAAGGACGTTGGGTCTCAAAGGGGGGTAGATTTGGTAGGGTCCCACGTCGATTGGAGAAAGGAACGAGTGCCAGCAAGGATTTTGGACCCTGAACGTGGATAGATTGTAAGATCACACATCGGTTGGGGAGGAGAATGAAACACCCTCTATAAGGGTAAACTCACCTAGTGAACAATAAATGTAAATAAGGCACGGGGATACCCTAACTCACATGCCAAGAGTATACTCGACATTTCGAACCCTAAATTGCATAAATTTGTATCGTCGTTAAGAAAACTCTGACTTTATTTTAATGGAAACAAAAAGTTGACAACTGTAGAATTCAGATCTTGTATTTGAACTTTTCCTTGTTCCCTCGATATCAATACGAACTCGGGTTTGATTTAGAAATTTAAAAAAAATATATATATATCCTAAATGAATGGATGGTGTTGGACATATGGATAGAAGACAAGACAGCCATAAATACTTAAGATCTATCATTCACTACAATTCAAAGACACTATCTTCTCCAATTTGTCACGTTACAACAAAGTTCCAACATGACAACGTTATATCAATGAGAAAAAAACAATTATAGCAGACAACAATAAGATCCATCACCTGAATCTTNCTTTTTTTTTTTTTTTTTTTTTATTATCGTTTTTATTCTTAAAATATTACTCTCTATTTCCATATGGGCCCATAATTAGGCCCATAATTCCATGGCCCAAAGCCCGTTTAATCGAAATTCTAAAAAGCCCAAAGCCCATTTCAAAACTATTATAAAGCGTTTTAACTTTTAACTTTTAATTATTTCTCTTATAGCTAATAAATAATCAAAAATTTATCTCAATACTTTTTTACTTTTTATTATAACTGACTGTAATAATTTTTAATATTAATTTGAGTGAGAGAAAATGTGAAGTCTGACAAGGTAAATTTAAAGAGGGTAAAAGGTAAAAATAAATAAGATGCGTAAAAAAGCTGCTATTGTAAGAACTTCAACATTTTGGATTTTCGGTCAATTTTACCACATTTTTCACGTTACATTAATTAATATTATTTTTATTGTCGTAAATATTTATAATATTTTTTATTTTATTTTACGTTTGCAGGAGAGAGACAAAAATAAACATGATAAGCTTTTTCGTATGTTCTGTTTCAGTACACTTACACAGCTGCTCTTCTCTGCGTGCTTGTCTATTTTTGTTTTCAATTACTTTATATTATATATATATTTATTTATTTATTTATGAAAATGGAAATTACTATTATAGGCCTAATGAAAAAGGCCACTTGATTCTGGGCTTAGAAATTTAGAATGAAAGCCCAATGGGCTTCCCCAACAACAGACAGTCACTTAATTCTGGGCCGAAAACCCATCTTTTATTTATATATATATATATATATATCGCCCATCTTGTAACAACTGATGCCTATGATTTGGATTAGGATCTGGAATCTAAATCTGAGCCCGACATATCTTGCATTTCCTGTATCATAGTCACGTTGCCTAGTAAAGACTATCCTACCGACCAACACTAGTACTTTTGGGATACTTTGACCTCACTCACACGCATCTTAGAAAAATTCCCAATAGGTCATCTAACTTAGAATTGCTCTAAACAAAATACACTTAACTATGAAGTTTCTATAATTGAGTAACTGAAAAAGAAGGAACTCTTATTGTTATAGATCTTAACTTTCATTTTCTTTAAGTATTTTTTAGTCATTTTATCATTAAAATTGCTCTCATTCGAATATAGTTTCGGTTAATTCATGTACTGTTATTTACTATATATTTGGTTTAAACCAAAATTTTGGCGCCTTAGCGTTTAGGGTCGTTGTTGAAGGCTCCGCGCACGCAAGCTCGAGCTGCCCCACACTTCATTGCTTCCTTCTCTCACCGCCAACCATTTTTCATCCAAAATTTCCCCCAAGTCCAAATCTCTGCTTTGAGGTCAAATAACCATAATTCAACCTCTTCCCTCCTTCATATTTCTTCTTGTTTGCCTCAATCATGCCGGGAACTATCCGAGTTTCAGGTAACGTTCAAGCATTTCTTCTCTGCAATCGATTAGGTTTCCTTCTTCATGGATGATTTTCATTTCTTTCAGTTCTGGAGTTCATCGACCTTCCTGAGCTATTGTCTTCCCCAATTTCGATTAAAGGTGCGCAAATTGGCTGCGTGTTTGATTCTTGTTCTTCCTTGTCTTGATTCTGAAATGGATTCGTTTCACTGCAGTTTCCATGGGTAAAACACATTACGAAACTTCGGATAAAGGAGATTTCTCATTGTAATGAAACATGCCTCTGTCATTTGAGATGTTTGGATTTTGTGTGTGTGTTTTTTTTTCCTCACTGTGAATTGTGGCTTTCTTTTTTGTGTATACAGTCCATTGACAACGCTTCGAGATGATGTGATTCTTATAATTCAGGATGCTGGAGGGAATGAGATATCACGTGCAGGTTTGTTCTAGGAATTTGGCATATCTCTGATTTTGTTAATTTAGGAAAATGAGGCTGATTGTGATTGGAATGGTTTTGTTTTGGGGAAGGTGTTCAGGTGAAATCAATAGTTGAAAAGGGTTACTGGGATGATCTTTTTCCTCTTGAAGGAGGAGGGCGTGTGCATTTGCAGTTCCAGTTTGCTCTTAGTGAAGATGATCGCAGTCGAATTCGAATGATGGTACTCTTTTCAGACCTTATTTTTCTCTTCAATAGTATCACTTTGTTTACTGAATTGAGTTGTTTGAGCTGTGTTATTGTAATCATTGAACTTGTTTCACTTACTTGGACCCTTTGTTTGGCATTTTGAGATCTCAGCATAATAACTTGAATCACTTTCGTCGTTACTCGACATCTTTTCTGTTAGGAACTACGAACCTCCACAATGGTATGATATTGTCCACTTTGAGCATAAACTCTAGTGACTTTGCTTTTGGTTTCCCCAAAAGGCCTCATACCAATGGAGATGTATTTCTTATCTATAAACCTATGATCATCCCCTTAATTAACCAACGTGGGACTCCCTCCCAACAATCTTCTCCTCGAACAAAGTACACCATAGAGCCTCCCCTGAGGCCTCATGGAGCCCTCGAATAGCCTCCCCTTAACCGAGGCTCACCTCCTTCTCTGGGGCCCTCAAACAAAATACACCCTTTGTTCAACCCTTGAGGATTTTATTGACATGGCTAAGTTAAGGGCATGGCTCTGATACCATGTTAGAAACAACGAACTTCCACAATAGTATGGTATTGTCCACCTTGGGCATAAGCTCTCATAGCTTTGCTTTTGGTTTCCCCAAAAGGCCTCATACCAATGGAGATGCATTTCTTATCTATAAACCCATGATCTTCCCCTTAATTAGCAATGTAGGACTCCCTCCCAACAATCCTCAACATTTTCTATATTTTTCTTGTAGAGAGAAACCGCTTTGAGAAGAAAACATGTTGAACGTCAAGATAGCAATCTCAAAAACTCTGGAAGCAACCTTGCATCATCCTTTAACCTCAACCGTGAGCTTTCAGGTCAGATCCTACATATTTTATGGTTTATGGTTATGTGGTGGGATTTTCTAGCTGTCGGGTTTTTTTACATTGGTGTTTTCTGAAAGGTTATTTCTTGATTTTATGAGTGCTCCGTCTTCTCAAGATTCACAAAAATGTCTTCTTCAAATTGGGGATCTAAGTGCTAAAGAAGCAGCTCACCAGTCTCCATCAGCATCAAATCAAAATATCCCTGATGAGATACCAGTTACTGAAAAAACGAACAAGATTCGACTTGATCGGATTCAACCACTTTCAGTCGAGGTTTAATGAATTGTAGTGCCATTTCTTGCTAAGTTCTAGAGCTTGTTTTGAGATTTTGATGGGTGTTTTATTTGTTTTAGAATGATGCAGATAGAAGTAAGGATAATCCATCAGCAATTCCTCTGATGCAAGAGGTTGAGGTTAATAAACCAAAGGTAAATAACACCGTATTAGTTGATAGGATGCGGATGCAGTCACCTCATGCAATCAGACCGTCACCGACCAGTTTGGAAGAAAATTTGGTTCATTCTCGAAGCTCAGAGTTATCCAATTCTCCTTCAAAAGGTGAAGGGATGACTGATGTTAATGAGGATAAGCCATCCACAACTCCTCTGTTGCAAGAAGTTGGTGTTAATGAACCAAAGGTCAATAACATTGAATTAGTTGAGAGAAAGGGGACACTGCCACCATGTGCAGTCAAACCTTCACCGACCATTCGTTCGGAAGAAAATTTGGTCCATTCTCGAAGCTCAGAGTTATCGAACTCTCCTTCAAAAGGTGAAGGGATGACTGATGTTAATGAGGATAAGCCATCCACAACTCCTCTGTTGCAAGAAGTTGGTGTTAATGAACCAAAGGTCAATAACATTGAATTAGTTGAGAGAAAGGGGACACTGCCACCACGTGCAGTCAAACCTTCACCGACCATTCGTTCGGAAGAAAATTTGGTCCATTCTCGAAGCTCAGAGTTATCGAACTCTCCTTCAAAAGGTGAAGAGAGGACTGATGTTAATGAGGATAAGCCATCCACAACTCCTCTGTTGCAAGAAGTTGGTGTTAATGAACCAAAGGTCAATAACACTGAATTAGTTGAGAGGAAGGGGACACAGCCACCTCGTGCAGTCAAACCTTCACCGACCATTCGTTTGGAAGAAAATTTGGTCCATTCTCGAAGCTCAGAGCTATCGAATTCTCCATCAAAAGGTGAAGAGAAGACTGATGCTTCAGAGGCGGCACCATCACGTAGGAGAACTCCCGGGAATGTTAAAAAAGTAATAAGTGCCTTTGAAAGTAGCCTGACTCAGGTATGTTCTGGGTGATGCTTTATTATGCTTTATTGCTTGAGTTTGGTATTGTTTGAATAAAATTCTGGTCTTTACATCAGGATACAAAACCTCGCATTAAACCTACCAGAAATACTCAACCCAATGTGGTCGAAAAGCAACCATCTTCCGAAGTTAATCAATCGAAGGATAATTCTAAGCCGACTCGGTCGCAAACGACAATAGGCCCTCCTCTTGCAGGGGAGTTGACCCATGACTTAGCAAATACCAGGCAAAAGGAACAGAAACGTAAATTCTTTGAGGCTTCAGATGGGACTAAATCACTTAAGTTGAAGGGGAAAAAGAATCAAGTTGGAGAAGAAAATTTGAGTGAAAAGGAGTTTGATGATATAGATGCAAAGAATGATGAATCTTATCAAAAGTCTGTGCCTGAGAAGCCGGACTACGATAGAAATTCAGTAACAGGTGAATCGGTATCACGTGTCGAAGACGAGCAAATTCCATCCAAAAGGTCTGGTGGGTGGATATTTACAGACGAAAGACGACGGCTGTGTGTCACCACTGGTGGTGATCATATGCTAGATCTGGTGGGAGGAGGTCGCACTAGCTATACATTCATCCGTAAAGGGGAAATGAAGATTTCCACGGAAGAGGTAATTCTGGTTTAAACAGCTTCTAGTTTCTTAAAACTAAGTAAAGGTGAAAAAAGATAGATTCATTGATCTCTATGAAGCAACTTGAACTTCTTGACAATTGAAAGATCTAAGAAACTTAAATTTCTTGACAATTCCACATTAGTTGGAGAGGGTAACCAAACATTCTTTAAAAGGGTGTGGAAACCTCTCCCTAGCAAATGCGTTTTAAAAACCTTGAGGAGAATCCCGAAAGGAAAAGCCCAAAGAGAACAATATCTTTTAGCAGTAGAGGCGTACATTAACTCTCTCCATTTTTTAAATTCCATGCACCCACTATGATGTGTAAATAGCACGATCGATGTCTTCGCACTTTAAATGGTCAAGGCCTAGAGTATTTTGTTGTCTGTTAGCGTGTGCAATTAGTGAAAGTGGCTTATTTTGCTTATAGTATTCTAGATTAAGATGATGCTTTATTGATTATATCTGGCTATTGCATCAGCAGAATAGAGGTACCTCAGAGCCTAAGGCAAATGGGGGCAACCATGAGCATCAAAAAATGATCAAACCAGAGAATTCAGATGATGTAAAGCCCTCTGAAGGGCCACTTGCCAATGTAATTTCAATCCTCTAAAGCCAGATTAAAGGAAATGGGTATTCCAAATATTGATGTTTTGCTCTCCCAAATTCTCTTGTTTAGGCCTTAAAAGTTGCAGTGATGCTTGGATTGGGGACTCTTGTTCTCCTCACTAGACAAAGGAAAAAGAAGGTATAAGCCTGTTATTTGTTATATTCGTCCTCGAATTCCATGTTTTCTGACCAGTTTATAATCTTGAATGCATCGATCTGCTATCTTTTCTGCACTTTACATTCTCGTCTCGTGAACATCTCTTTCATCCAAAAGGCGTGCATATATACACATACCTTCAAGTTGGCATCTAAAACTGAGTCTTCCTTCTTTATTTATGGCCTTGCAGAAATAGCCAGTTGGGTGAAGGATCCACACCAATTGTGCATTCAAGGCGATCAAAGCTGTTATGTTTCTTCTCCCATTCTTTTTTTTTTAAAACCACGTGCGTATTAACAAATTTTGATCTTTCGTAAAGAATGTCATTGTATAAATTTTGTTCTTAATTTAATATATCAACTTTATATTCTGATGTCTGTAACATCGTTGAGAGAAGAAGATGAATCATTGACATGATATAGTAATTAGTGTTTTATCTACTAAACTATGCACGGATAGACGGAAAAAAAAATCTAAATCTCTGTAGTGCCATCTTTATTAGTCATTTTCAGGTATATTGTAGTGTGGCTACGTGTTGTTGAGGACGATTTCATTCTGATCCAGCCATTCATACGCCTCATGCATGACCGTAACACCTCGCAGCTCGGTAGGTCTCTGTCATCATCTTGTATTGCCCTTAATCTCTTCTGCATTCCTTAGTCGTCTAAAATTACAATGTCAAAAATGGATGTATATTTATTTTCTTTTTATAGAAATAGTTTGAAACCCTAATTATAATTAATTTAGACGACGGTAAATTCCGTAACGGATATATTAACGGATACACTTAACGTTGGGGGGCAAAATCGGAATACAAAAAAGTCCACGTTGTGGTTCAGCAAGGCTAGGGCCTCTTATAAATACTCCTTTCTGTGGACTAGGGCGACTTGCAGGGCGGTTGAGCCGCTCGGCCCTCATTAGTTTAAGAATGAGGCTTTGCTCTCGGAGATGGAGGCTCCCTTCGCTTCGAATGTTTGTAGAGCCGATGATTTCGACGCTCTACCATTTACTTCTTTCTTTCTCTCTCTCTTTTTGATTATCATCATCATCATCTTCTTCTTCTTCTTCATAATTCTGTTGCGTTGGCAGTGATGATTGATCTGAATGTCTATGGACCAGATGTGGAGATGAGCTCTGCGACCCTTCGTCAGGCGTGGCGACTCGTGTAGGAGTCTCAGTGGATTCACTTTTCACTCGGACTTTTTGCCGATGTTCGCAGCCACGAATCGTCGCGTCTCTCTTCGTTTCTGAGAAAAGGCGAATCTGAGCCTTCCGTCCTCTACAATTTCGTTTTCATCGATTNTTCGTTTCTGAGAAAAGGCGAATCTGAGCCTTCCGTCCTCTACGATTTCGTTTTCATCGATTATCTCTGTTGGATGATGGAAGTCCCACATCGGCTGATTTAGGGAATGATCATGGGTTTATAAGTGAGGAATACTATCTCCATTGGTATGAGGCCTTTTGGAGAAAGCCCAAAGCAAAGCCATGAGAGTTTATGCTCAAAGTGGACAATATCATACCATTGTGGAGAGTCGTGTTCGTCTAACATGGTATCAGAGCCATGCCCTAAACTTAGTCGTGCCAATAGATTGGTAAATTCTCAAATATCGAACAAAGAACTCCAAAAAGAAAAGGAGTCAAGCCTCCTCGAAGGCAGTCAAAAATGACTAAGACTCCAAAGGAGTCAAGCCTCGATTAAGGGGAGGCGCACTTTGTTCGAGGGGAGGTGTTGGATGATGGAAGTCCCACATCGACTAATTTAGGGAATGATCATGGGTTTATAAGTGAGGAATACTATCTCCATTGGTTTGAGGCCTTTTGGGGAAAGCCCAAAGCAAAGCCATGAGAGCTTATGCTCAAAGTGGACAATATCATACCATTGTGGAGAGTCGTGTTCGTCTAACAATCTCCACATCTATCCTTGTGGATTTGAGCCAATAGTTCAGTTGGCGATCGCTTTGTTTTCTATTTCTAGGTTTTATTTTCTGTTTGTTGTTTCTTGTAGCATGATTGCCTCTGTTTATTTCGATTCGTCGGCTGATTTCAAACAATGCGATCGATTGGATACTTTCTCTTCCTTCTCCGGCTGAGCCGCTAGGGTTTGTTCGTTTAGGAAGAGGCTTTGAGGAAAAAAGATAAGACAGGGTTGATTCTTGTTGGTAATTCATAGAAAAATCTAGAAATGGAAAGAACAGTCGAAAGGAGTGAGATCTTCAATTCCTATATATTTGAAAGGCTTCATTGATTTTAATTAAAAGCCTTCAACCAAGCTGCCAATGAATGAGCACCGATCCAAACTGTTTTCGTGAACTGATGAGTTTGGTTACCTCTGCAATTTCACTCTTGTTCTTGTTGAAGAAGTATGGCCATGATGCACCTCTAAAATGGATCCGGTAGAGTTTGTTTGTTTAGATCCTTTTGCCTTCGATTATCTCTTCGTCTCTTTGTGGGTTTGAGCCACTTTATTAAGCCCGTGGATTCGCCGGAGCCATCCATCACGTTTTATAAGAACCTGATACATCAATTTTCATTGGATTGAAGAGCTTGTCGCAGAAGCCTAGGATCACCTCTGTTAAGATCTTGCACAACATTTACATACTGTGTAGAGCAAGAACATTATTAATATCAATCTTCATAGAAAGCTTCTCAGGTTTGATCAAGAACATTATTAGTGCCACCTAAGTAATACCTTCAATTTCACAATCTAAATACAACTATTCAATAAATTTCTATGGGTAATCAAAAATATAAAATGATGATATTAACAGTCATCTTCTCGCCCCACTTAAATTTAAATTAGACTAAAATTATTACTCACTCAAATTTAATAGAACCGTCCAACCAGTTTAAAACATTTTAATCCATCAAGGTGTTAAAAATTTAAAATTTTCGAAACTAAACTAATAGTTAGAAAAAAGTACTAATTTAAAAATGTTTAATAATATTTCGTGCAGCAGACCCTCATAATCTGCTGGCGAGGCGACAATGGCCTTTCACCCAAAGCATATCCACCATCCACGCACCTAACCTTCTAACCGTACGATCCTTCAATTTCACTTCAGAACCCTTCTTCCTCTTCAAATCTGAAGCAGCATCGTCTCTAATTTCGGTTCCTTCTCTGCTAGAGCTGGAAGTAGACGAGAGGAAACGAACGGGTTGTTTCCGTCATGGTTTCCGATTCTATGTTGCCGGCAGCGGCAAAACCGGCTCCGACGGCAGATCGGGAAGAAGACTCGTCTAGCCCCTCCGCCGCTCTACTCTCTTTCGACACCGATTCCTACTCTTCAAACCCATCTCATAAAACCAGCATTCTCTTCATTTCTCTCACTTTCATCACTTGTATTGCTCTCTCCGCCGCCTTCGCCTTCGCCTTCCTCTTCTTCTCAGGCGCCAACGTCACTTCCACCGCCCGTCCTCTCTCTAAGCTGAAACATCCCGTCGTTCTCTTAATCTCCTCCGATGGCTTTCGATTTGGATATCAATTCAAAACCTCAACCCCTAATATCGATCGTCTGATCGCCAACGGAACCGAGGCCGAGAGGGGTTTGATTCCTGTTTTTCCGACCCTAACATTCCCCAATCATTACTCGATCGTCACTGGCCTTTACCCGGCTCATCACGGCATAATCAACAACTATTTTCTCGATCCGGTCACCGGAGACGCCTTCACCATGGCTAATCACAACCCTAAATGGTGGCTCGGCGAGCCGCTGTGGGAGACGGTGACCAATCAAGGGCTCAAAGCAGCAACCGTATTCTGGGTCGGCTCTGAGGTAAACAAAGGCTCATGGTCTTGCCCTGTAAATTACTGTCATCATTATAATGGTTCGGTTCCATTTGAGGAACGAGTAGATATGATTTTGCAGTATTTTGACTTGCCTAGTGAGGAAATCCCTGTGTTTATGACTCTGTATTTTGAGGACCCGGATCATCAAGGTCACCAGGTTGGGCCTGATGATCCACAAATCACTGATGCCGTAGCTAGAATTGATTTAATGCTTGGGAAACTCATTTCCGGCTTGGAAAAACGAGGGGTTTTTGAGGATGTTAACATAATCTTGGTGGGTGATCATGGAATGGTTGGAACTTGTGATAAGAAACTGATATTTCTTGAGGATTTAGCTTCATGGATTGTGATTCCAGAGAGCTGGGTTCAATCAAGAACTCCTCTACTGGCAATCCGTCCACCTCCTGATGTTTCCCCGTCCGAGGTCGTTTTGAAGATGAACGAGGCTTTGCGATCTGGGAAAGTCGCGAACGGGAACCGTTTGAAAATGTATGTGAAGGAAGAGCTTCCATCTCGGCTTCATTACAGCGAGAGCGATCGGATTCCACCGGTGATCGGGTTGGTTGAAGAAGGATTCAAGGTGGAGGCGAAGAACAGTAAGAGGCAGGAGTGTGGAGGAGCTCATGGGTATGACAATGCCATATTTTCCATGAGAAGTATCTTCGTTGGGCATGGCCCTCAGTTTGGAAGGGGGAGGAAAGTCCCATCTTTTGAAAATGTGCAGATATATAACTTGATTACTTCAATTCTCAACATTAAACCTGCTCCTAACAATGGTTCTGCATCATTTCCCCAATCTATTCTCTTGCCTTCTGCATAGGAGATCTCGAACCGGCGTACAATAGTGTCGCTTTAACTCGAGCATCGCTGTATGGGATGTTCAAGAATTTGACCGCAATGAGCGCGAATCCATCCATTAGCAGTGGTTTATAGCAGTAGTTTGTTTGTTTTCCATTGTGGTTTGTCGATCGAAAGAACGACAGAGCGAGCTTGTAATCTTTGAACTTTAAGCTTATGTCGTATGTTGTTCTTCGTATGCAGGGGGTATCATATTCAAAAGCTTTCATCAGTTGATAGATATCTAAAGCAAGTACTTATATCAGTCTCCTTGAGCTTCCTGCAAAACAAAATTCTTTGTATTTCACAAATGCCTTTAGAATTTGCAATATTGTCTTTGATCATTCGTAAATGTTAGATCATTGAATGAAAATTGAAACGTGGAACGGTGTGGTAGTGTTGATGTTCGGGTTTCTATTAGTAATTTTCTTATCTTTTATCATGAGTTTTTGTAGCGCGCGTTTACGTATGTTTTTCCCCGCTAAAAACGCTTGATATCGTGAATTTGGTAGAGATCAAATGATTTCAATCTAAAAAAATGTAGAGATGAAATTGTTAAATATTAAAGTTCAATAACATAAATGGTTAGTTTGTAATTTTGTTAATTAATGAGACAATAATAACTGGATGTTATATTATGATTACAATATTATTATTTATTTTCTTAATTTATTTTGGGGGAAAATTGGAGTATAGAGAAAAACGTCTGACCCGGAGGGAGGCCACGTAAATCCATGCACATCACTGGTCACAGATCGAAGGTAAGGTTGAAACGGCGTCGTATCTGTTTCCCCGTTGCATTTTTTGTTGCCAATTTTGTACAGTGACGTGTTAGCTTAAATTTGGGGGAAAAAATGGCCAATCGGATTGGCCTCAACTTCCACCGGCGGCTTTCGATTCCGATAGGCGCTCCTTCCACCGTATTGTCCGCGAACAAGGCCGCGAATAGCCTCAAACGGTGGAGTGTCGGAGGAAAACCACGGCGGCGTTTGGTTTTAGGCCTCGGAATTTCGTTCTGGTCTCAGTTCATGAATATGTCCGGTTCACTGGTTGGCGCCAAATCCTTCGTCGCTTCTGCGAGACAGAAAAATGCCGTCGATGAGGTAAAATTAACGCTAAAACTTCATTTGAAATTCCGTAATTTGTTTTTTCAGTAAATTGAAAAGCCAATTCGAGGACAACAGAAAATATATTTTGCATTTTGTGGAGTTCTTCAGTTCTTGTGTGAATTTTTCGTCTGGATTTCTTGATTTCATAATTTTTTCTGAATTTTCGCGTGATTTCTTTCGAGTCTGATCTGCCGAATTCCGTTCTTTCTGTGAAGGTTTTGAAGAACGTGGAGTGGCCAGAGCAATTTCCCTTCAGGGAGGAGGATTTTCAGCGCTTTGACGAGTAAGAACTCTGAACTTAAGCAATCTTCATTAGAATTTTGAGTCACATGAGACCTTGATGAAAGCATTTGAACGAACCACAACTATTTCTTAGGACACCAGATTCGTATTTCTATGAATCCCCACGCTTTGTCACGCACATTGATGATCCAGCCATTGCTGCACTCACCAAATTCTACTCCGAGGTTTTTCCCCCAAGCAATACACCTGGTGTTAGCATGTTGGATATGTGTAGCAGTTGGGTAAGCCCATTTCTGGACTTGAATGTTCTTCAATTCTCTTTTCTTGTCTTCATGAACTATGTAAAGAAAGTGTGTGGAAAAGAGCATTTGATCTGATTTTTCGAATCAAGATTTTCTAACCCTGTTATTAGTGGTGAAAATATTCAAAATCTCTCGTTCTTGAGTTTATTGTGTAGGTCAGTCATTTTCCAGCAGGATACAAGCAAGAAAGAGTGGTTGGGATGGGAATGAATGAAGAAGAGCTCAAACGAAACCCGGTTTTTCGATCTCTTCCTTCGATCTTCATTCTGATAAACAATCAGTGTTTAAACTGTTCCTGCAATTCTTCTTCGTTCAGGTTTTGACAGATTACATTGTTCAAGACTTGAATGTGAATCCTAAACTCCCATTTGAAGATAATTCTTTTGATGTGATCACTAACGTGGTATGTTCTTACCTCTGAAGTAGAACCACCATTCATGGTATGTTCTAGCTCTGAAGTAGAATCATTTGTGCAACTCGTGTTGCAGGTCAGTGTCGATTACTTAACGAAGCCTCTTAGCGTTTTCAAGGAAATGAGTCGAGTTCTTAAACCTGGTGGCATTGCCATTATGAGGTCAGGAGCTTACATAGAAGCCTGAATTCTGTATTGAGTTTCCTCCGATCTCGACATCTTCTAACTTTGTCGTTTATGTTGTAAATCAGCTTTTCGAATCGCTGTTTTTTCACGAAAGCGATCTCTATATGGACATCAACTGGAGATGCAGATCATATTATGATTGTCGGGTCGTATTTCCATTATGCCGGTGGATTCGAACCTCCTCAGGTATGAGAAACTCATTGAGATATTTCCCATGCTTGAAAAACTCACAATTAAGGTATTTTCTACAACTTCTCATTAGGCTGTGGATATATCACCTAACCCCGGACGGTCAGATCCCATGTACGTCGTGTACTCGAGAAAGTTACCGACAGCTTGACAGTACACGGGAAGATGAGCCAGCTGAACTGAATCAGTTTGACCTGCATATTAGTACATGTAAACTAAGCTTCAAACAAGAATCACTGAAATTGTATTCTTATCTGAGACAAAGGCTATAAATAACCATTTAGGTTCCAAAACTTGGTTGTGCTGTCTGGAAACTCTATAAACATGGGGATAAAGGCATCCTAAACAGAGATGAAAAGGTAACAAAAACAAGATCAGATCCATCCCAGTTTGTAACGACGAAAGAGGTCCTCGGTCTGAGCGTTCTTGAAGGCGCTGCAGCCGATTACATAAACCCAAATGAGGATCACCACAGTGACAACGAGAACCACATTGGCTTTCCTCCATTCTCTTCTGAGGTTCCCCAAGAGACCAGCCTTGCAAGAGTTGCAATTGTAGCACAACTGGGTCTGGTCATTGCTCCAAATGTAGCAGTCTGGGTCAGCCATTGGATCACCAGGGTTCAGCCACAGTGTCGGGTTCACGAAGTTATACCCGCAAGCTGTTGGAGGTTTACAGCACCCGGACTGCACGCACACGCAGAGGAAAAACCAAGTAAGACCCCGTTAAACGACTATTTCGATTTTTGTTTCGTGATTGTTTTTCCACCCTTTAACTTTGAATGATGTTAAGAAGTTTTAACTTTCGAAAACTAAAAACCAAAAGTCAAATAGTTACTAAACCGAGCCTATTAAGCTACCAATAAGGTAAGACTATCACACCACCTTGACAAATATATAGATGGAAAATAGTGATTGAGAGCAATTTGCTATGAAGAAGGAAGTTTAGAGTTCCAACTTTATCTTCGACTTCGAGAGAAAGAATTCAACTCTATGATCCGTAAAAGGTGACCCTAGATGGGATGGTTCAAGAGTGTAAAAGAACAAAGTTAACTTACCCGTCCTCCTAGATGCACAATTAATTGAGTCGAGTTTTTGGTAGAGTCAAGAGGGGGTGTAAAAGAACAAAGTCAACCAACCTGTCCCACTAGATGCATGATTTCATTGAGTGGGATGTTCGGTAGAGTCAAGAGTGAGTGTAAAAGAATAAAGTTAACTGACTCATTTCGTTAGAAACACGATTGATTGAGTCAAGTGTTTGGTTGAGTCAAAGAGTGAGTGTAAAAGAACAAAGTTAGCCGACCTGACCCGTACCTCTATACACAACTAATTGAGTCCGAGTGTTTGGTAGAGTCGTTCAGAACAAAGTTAACTAGCTTGACCCGTCCTGCTAGATACACAACTAATTGAGTCCGAGTGTTTGTAGAGTCGAGAATGAGTGTAAAGGAAGAAAGTTAGAGTTGGAAAGTTTTGAAGGAAGAGATTAAAGAATTAGTGATTATGGAGTTATTAGTTGGCTCCCACTTCCACAGGCAATCTCAAACCATCTTGAATTTGATGAATCAGTATGGTATCAAAAGGGCCCAAATCAAATCTTAGCTGTCTACTTTATAGTTGTGGGAGATTGTTCAAAGATTAAATCCACCTTTTCCCAAAAGAAAATAAAAAACATTAAAAAATTAATTAAAGAGAATGATTTACATTCTTACACAGTAAATACAGAAGAAAACATTAAAAATCATTAATGCAATTAAAAAATCATCACATTCTATTTTATTAAATTAAATTCTAAATTTGATACGTAATGCAATTATTATTAATTTTAATAAAATTCATAAAATCATTAATTTCAATAAAATAAATTTGTCCATGCACAAATTAACCAAAATTCATAAATTAAATAGAAATAAAGAGAAAAATTATATATATTTCAATTCGGAATCAAAGAACTGACCTGAAGCGGCGAGATGTCCGCCGCGAAAAACTGATCGGCGGCGAAGTATCGCTGATTAAGCTTAGAACACACATCAGATTCCGGCAAACACGTCCTTATCTTCGGCCAATTTCTAGAATTAGTGAGATGATTTTTGAGCCAGGACGAGAATCCGTCGAGCCGATACTCCTTGAATCCTCGGCCCATGACGGTGTAGCTACCGTCGGGGCGAGTGACGACGAAGGTGAAGACGAGGAGGACGAGCAAGAGGCCGATTAGAAGAGCCATACAGAAGAGGTAAAAGGCCAAGAGGCCTTGTCTATTCCAGTAGGCGCCGATGAAGCCAGCTAAAGAGACGAGGAGGATTAAGACGCCGAGGAGAACCACCGGCCACCGGAAAAAATGGATGCATTCGTAATCAGGCTTTGAAGCCAGCCAAATTCCGGCGCCGATTATGGGGATGGAACAGAGAAGTGCCAAGAAGTTCACAATTGCTGTGATGTTGTTGCTTAAACCCATTGAATTTCTCTCCCAATTTCTTCACTGAGAGAGGCTTCCTTATTACCCTTCCAATGTGAAGAAAGTGTGAAGCCTTCGGTTGGTTATGTCGTCATGATTGTCGAGGAAAAGGGCATGGGAGTGGGACGACACGTCGTTTCCATGTGTTTCGACCCCGAAAGTTGTACCGTGCAGCCACGTGGCACCATATTTTCTTTCTTTTTTAAAAAATATCAAATATTATATCAATTTTGATTTGGGCCGAGGTAAAAAAACAGGCCCATGGTTTGGTTCGGAGAATTGGGCTTTTGCGAGGAGAGCCCTCAAAGTGTGGAAGAAGTCTACGCTTCGTCACTCGTTGTCCATTGAAATTCTCAAAATCCCAAGCTTTATTTTGTTTCTCTTCCGCACAGTCGCAGAGCTCGGCGTTCCACAACCAGCGACGAGAGAACGGCAGCCATTTCTATCTCTTTTGCTATTTCTCGAAGGTGAACGCCTTTTACATTCTCTTCTATATTTTTTGATTTGTAAGTTTCGTCCTCCGAGTCTTGTTTGATCCCTGTTTTTGCCTTTTACTCTGTCGTGTGTTTTTCTCTTGTTTCTTCATGATCTATTTATCTACTCTGTTGTATAAGTATTTCGTTTTGTGTTGATGTTTGGCTTGTTGTTTCGAGTATTGGATATTGGAAATTGATTAGGGTTTTAGTATTTTATCAGAGTAATTGAAAAGATGAATGGTTGAGCGATTTGTTACTTTGAAAATTGATTTGACTAAAATTTTCCATTGCTTAAGTTTAGAGGGAAAATTTCTGTGATTTGGGGCACTGTTGACGGCGGAATGGTTTCTCCGGATCTTTCTTGCCGACAGTGTGTGTCGGTAGGAAAATTCCAATTCCTCCATTTAGATTCTCTTCACCAGCTAGACGTTGATTTGCGTTCGATGAAGAAAAATTGTAAACACTGCCGTGGGTTTCCAGATCTCTATTTACTTCTGCTTTTGACTAAGAAGGTCGAGGATAACACGGAGATACATTGATTACTCTTCTCGTTGTCAATTGATTTTGAGATGTAACCTCACGTTTTCTGATAAATAAGTCATTTTAGAAACGTTAAGAAAATCAAAAGTGTTATTGAATGCGTGATTACTAGGCTTTCTTTACTCTCGATGTTCCTTTGATATTTTGTAGAGTCTGATGATTAAGTTCTTGTTTCCCACATTGATTGAGAATTTTTGCTACAGTTTTTTAAGCTTTATTTTGAATCGATGGCGTCCAAGTTGCATCAGTTGCAATCCAAGGCCTGTCAAGCTTCACAATTTGCTTTCAAGCACGGGTCTTCCTATTATAAGCAGTTGTTGGAGCAGAACAAGCAATACATCCAAGAGCCAGCTACTGTGGAAAAATGCAGCTTGCTTTCAAACCAATTGTTGTATACTCGGCTTGCTAGGTCATTACCTTCAATTCCCTTATTATCTTTGCATTTTCCCGATGTGGTTCTCGAATAATTTCCATCGATATTACTTTCATGTTTTCCCGGATCCATCATGCTTTTAGGATTGTGCTTGGTAGCTTAGCTTTGGTATCTTACACTTGCATCCAACAGGGGTGACTGTTTAGTTTGTGTTTTCATTTGCTTGTTCGTCCATTTATCGATTCTGTCAACATTTTTCCTATTAATGATTCTAATCAAACCACTTTGGAACATTCACAACCACTCGAGAGCGTTTAAGTTCATTCATTTATTTCAATTCATGGAATAGTATACTCATTTGATCGATTTGGTTATGAACCCCCTATTACCTGTAGCACCATATTTGAAAATGGGAGCATAGATGTACCTACCGTCTGTCGATGAAATTCTATATTATACTCACTCTCTCTCACTCGATAAGTTCTATCGTAATGTCTACATAATCCTTTTAGCCTTTTAATACAAACAAATACAATATCAGAACTCTTACAGCTGTATTACTGCACTGATTTCACTTTATCTTAAGTTAGTTAATTATCAGCAGTACCATTAGACCATTAAAACGTAAACCTAAGATCCTAAACATGGTACTTCCTAAGAATCAGGTTCGCCGATGTACTGACTTCTTTATACGTGGTACGTTGCAAGATGAACTCCATTGCTTTACTTAACTTTTCACATTACATTGATTATGCAGCATCCCAGGTCGCTATGAATCATTCTGGAAAGAACTTTATTATGTGAAGAACTTATGGAAGAACAGGCAGGAGCTGAAAGTTGAAGACGCCGGCATTGCTGCCTTGTTTGGGCTGGAGTGCTTTGCATGGTTTTGCGCCGGTGAGATCGTAGGAAGGGGCTTTACAATCACAGGTTATTATGTCTGAGATCGTCCTCAGTAATTTGTGGAAGGGATATTCCCTTTTCTTTCCCGCGGGTACTCCGCATACAATTTTTTTTTTCCTATTAATTGAGGATTCTGTGAGCAACTGTGATAGAGATTAATAATAATAATCCATGAATTCCGAGGGACCATAATGCATGTTCTTGGTAATCCAGTTCTTAATTCTCAACTGGAAATCTAATTTGAACTTCTCAGCATTTTATGTGGAGCTTTTTACCAGATGATCTGCAGGTAGTTGTCGTTTGAACAACAATCTGAGGTATGTTCTAATCCATTATGTGATATCATTTTTTTGTTTTCCATTAACCCAAATTTTTGGTTCCATAACTTTTTGTGTTATTTTAATTTGGTTCTTAAAAATTCGACCACATTTCGTATACACGAGTTCGACTCTATCGATGGTTTAAATAATGTAATTTGAGTTTGATGAGTTATTTTTTATTTCATGAGAGGTGGAAAATAAGGAATTATGATGTACCATATACGTCATTGTGAAACTATTTTGACATGTCGTTTCTATTTCAAATGTATTTGTACTAAAAAAAACCGAATATGAACGTTTGATAAACTAAAACGAAATAAGAACTAATTTTTTTTAATATAATAATAGGTTCGTTAATTTAAATATAAATTTATTGAATATATTGAATTTAATGGGTTTGTTAATTTTAATATAAATTTATGAATATATTGTCTGACTTAATATAAATAAAATTTTTTATTTATATTAAATTTAAAGTTGAGAGACATTTTTGTAAGTTTTAAATTTTTTTTATTGAGAAATCAAAATTTTGAAGATTAAAATGAAATCTAACTATAAAATAATAAATAATTAATTAGTGGTTAAAATTACAGAATAATAATAATAATAAATAAATAAAAGAATAATAATGTTACTTCCCTCTTAAGCATTAAAATAGTGATTGGTTATATAGAGTGGGGAGGATATAAACATGTGGACCAATTCAATTAAGAGTTCATATCGCAGAGCCAATCGGACGGGAGAGACGCGGTACAGAAAAACTTCGCCAAAGGATTCTGTTTGTGGTCTGAAGGAGGCGACTGAAGATGGTCTGCAATATCAGCATTTCCCTTCGCAAACATGTCGCATCGGCGATTTTCCTTCTCCTCGTTCTACTCACCGTCGTCTCCGAGTGTTCCAGTCAGGTAATAATCTGCTCCTTTTGTTATTTTAAGAACTGATGCTGGAGAATTTGGATCTTAGATTCGTACATTTGGTTCTTCAGTCTCCTTCGTTTGTTTCTTGATGTGAAATTCAATTTGTTTGGCTTCTATTCAACGATTTGGATGTTAACGTCAAATTTTCGTTGGATGATAGGTTGAATGCAGTAGAACTTGTGCTTCAGAGAAATGCAATAGTGAGTATATTCTGTGTTTTTATATGAAATTCTTCATCTGTTATTATTTTTTGAATTTTAATTTCTCATCAAATATTTATTTTGTTTGTTTATCTGAAAATTAGCTGTAGGGATTCGGTACGGTAAGTTCTGCGGAGTAGGATGGACGGGTTGTGCCGGTGAAAAGCCTTGCGATGAGCTTGATGCTTGTTGCAAAGATCATGATGAATGTGTTGAATATAAAGGTTATTGCCAATCTATGACTACATGCCTTATTGTTTCCTTTCTATACTTCGCACTGTTTGCGATTCCTCGTCATTATACTTGCATAGAAAAATTTCCCATCGATCTATATTCCTGTTTTAGTTTTAAGTTGTTGTGAGACCAATGGGGTGAAATCTGGGCATCCTGTTGTTGAATGAACTCTTTTTTCGGGCATTATTGGTATATTCTCTGCTGCATGCTTGGAAAAAGATACGTATGAGATTCAAATATTCGACTACAATTTCTACCCTTTGAGAATAGAAGAATCGAAATTTGCTTTCCCAACAAGATCTTTCTCAACGAGGCTACCCCTTGTTTTCATGCCCCTTAAATCATTTCCGTTCTCAAATAAATTCCCGTTGAATACTTCATCCTCAGCCTCAAATTTAATTTAAAAAGGGTGACAATCCTCGGCGAACCATTCACATAACTCCTTAATAGTATGATAATGTCCACTTTGGATATAAGTCTCATACCAATCGAGATGGTTTTCTTCATTTTCCCATGATCTTCCCCCGTCCGTAGTCAATGTGAACCTTTGGTCGCACTTTCTACAATCTTCCACCAAATAAAGTGCCATGGAGCCTCCCCGTTCTAGGGCTCACCATCTGTTTGTTTTTGGCATCCAAAGGCTCTTTCAACATGGCTAAGTCAAGAAGGTGATTATGATACCATTACAAGAATTAGAAAGAGAGAGGAGAATGTGATCATAAAAGTACTTCGTTGTTCAACATTAGTGGTTGGAGAAGTAATCCTATTTATAGGACTCTCTGAAACAATATTAACTTACGGTACGACTGTATACTAAAGCAGTATTAGCAAAGATACAATCGTAACAAGCTCTTAACAACCAATGAGTTAAGTCTTAACACCTTTGGCTTCTAAATTCTTAACAACCAATGCTAAATGTCATCAAACTCCAAGCCACCAGTTTCTCCCTACCAACATACATCATCAATAGATCCTAACTAAACCTAACCACGGAGAATAGCTACTTCCATTCGAGGAAACTGTTGTCCTATAGTTTAGTCCCGACTTGTGAGCTGCTGGGTTGGCCACATTAATAATGTTAGAGAGGTTAATGAGTTGTTTTTCTAAACCCGAGTCCTCCCAGTTGAATTTTCTTATGGATGATGTACTGCAATTTCCTCTGTCGTATGCTTACCTGTGAGAAGCTTCATCAGATTCTTGATACCTCAAGGTTAGGGTGCTTCCTTATACTGCCAGCGTGTAGAGGCTGATTACCATCCTCAAAATGCTTATGCAGGCTATAATAAACACTTCTGGTTGTTATTATAATTTTTTTTTTGACAGAAGACCAAGAAGGGTTGAATAGTCTTTTGTGTTCTTCACAACTTTTAAGTAGAATCCTTCGTGTCATTAACTTCGGAGTAGGATGACAGACTATCACATATTAACTCCCTTTTCAAATGCATGTTGCAGTAGGGACGTTGAACACTTTTGCCTCCATTGTAGTGATCATTGAGTGGATTACATCAGTAAATGCCTACGAATAGTCAGTTATTTATATTATGCACATAGTAGACTTCTGTTTATTACGGATCAGTAAAGCTATTGGCTTCCTGGCCATTGAAAAACAAAATTAGATACAAAATTGGAGATATTAAGGCATGGCCAATTGGCATATTAAAACAAAGAGGAGACACTAGACAGTCACCAATGTTTGGTGTTGCCAAAGTCTATATCTTAGATCTTAGATATCTTTTATTTATCTGAAATACTACACATTTCAAACTTTGTAGCACTAGATTACAGGAAACCAAGCAGTTTATATATATATATGTTCATTTTTGCAATATTGTTGTACCATGTTTTCTTTTTGTTCAATTATGATTTTGGGTGGAATTTTAACAGTTGGAACTTGAGAGTCACTCTGTTTAATATGTTTTGTTTCAAGACCAATAACATATATCCAATGGGTTTTTCAGGTTTAACCAATATTAAATGTCACACAAAGTTCAAGAGTTGTATTACGAAAGTGCAGAAATCTGGGATGGCTGGTTTCTCACAGCAGTGCCCTTATTCCATAGCTATTCCTACAATGGTAAATGGCATGGATATAGCCATCATGTTCAGCCAGTTTAGTAGCGGAAA
Organism: Cucurbita pepo subsp. pepo; assembly: GCF_002806865.2. NCBI lineage: Eukaryota > Viridiplantae > Streptophyta > Magnoliopsida > Cucurbitales > Cucurbitaceae > Cucurbita > Cucurbita pepo. The sequence goes on along the minus strand of NC_036648.1, from coordinate 9,601,034 downwards.
GTTTGAGCTCTGATAGCCACTTTGGTAACTCAACTCGCTCCATCATCCCCGCCCACAATTCATGCCATCAGTTATTGCTCATACTCCCCCAAAACAAGGTGGATAGCTTCACAGCACTGATTCATTCTTTTAAATAATATTCTATTGGATTATAAGAAATCTCGAACAGAGGACTTGATCCTCAGTTTTTTTGTCCCCTTTTTAACTGTTATTTGGACCATCTGCACTTTAAGGATGTTTTTAGCATAGTGAAAGAAGATTCCAATAGGCCAAATTATTTCATGTTTCATGCTTCTTCAATAATCAATAGCTGTTAGGTTTTGGTTTCCCTACTTATTGTGCGTCAAATACTCCATTTTTAAGGAGTCACCCAATGTGTGGGCAGACTGTTGCAAGTTATCTTCTGTTCTTGGCTTTTCGTTTGAAGTCGAACAATAACAGTTTATCACGTGACAATCTCTCCCCTTTTTTTTTTTTTTTTTTTTTNTTTTTTTTTTTTTTTTTTTTTTTTTTTTTTTTTTTATAAATATTTTTTGGTCTTATTTGTTGTATGGTTGCAGCCTTATATGCACCTAGGTATTGGTCTTTCCATTTTAATGCTCGTTTTTTTTTTTTCACTCAAGGTTTTTTTTTTTTTGGTAAGGAATTGTAAAAAAATTATATAATCTTTCTAACTTAAATTATATATGTATATGACAATAGTTGAAAATAGTTTGTCGTTGTTTAATTAATTTCATAAACGAAAATAACATCAAGTTTATATTTTTTTTAGATAATAGTTTATATGGTATTAAAAAATTAATTGATTGTTTTATTATTACTCTTTATTTGTCCGGTTAAATAATTGAATTGATGGGTAGTCGATCTATATGGTATTTCGATTTTATTTGTGAAGTACAACATTTAGAGAATGGGTTAACAAAAAAAAAATTAATTAATTTGGGATAAAGAAAAGGGGCGTTCCGAGAATCGAACTCGGGACCTCTCGCACCCAAAGCGAGAATCATACCACTAGACCAAACGCCCTTATTTGTTGTAAAACGAGTTAAGTAAAAAATAAATCAATAAATAAAATACATATTGAAATTTTTTAGGGTTTTTCAGTGAAGTTTTTCGCAATATAAGGATCAGTTAGGGCTCAAGAAGCGGCAGACGGAACCAGCGAACTCTCTTTTGTTTCTGCATCTCTCTACCACTTGTTGCAGCGCAGGTCCGTTCGTTCTTCTAGATCTTATTTTCTCTTTTGTTTTAATCGTCTTCAATCATATTTTGATCCATTTTTCTGATTCAATTGTGTATGTCTCATTTCAACTGGTATACTTACATTTGTTGCTGGTCTCCATTATCAATCTTCGGAATATATTTGTTTCTTGTTCATCGGATTAGTTGTTCCGATACTTATTATTATTATCATTTTAAATCTTATGTAGATGGCGAACGTTCCGGGTCAGTTAGTCTGGGAAATCGTTAAGAAGAACAGTTGTTTCCTCGTTAAAGAGTTTGGCAATGGCAGTGCTGGTGTTCAATTCAGCAAAGAGCCTAACAACCTCTACAACCTCAACTCCTACAAGCATTCCGGTAAGATTCTAATCAGTCATCTGTTTCCATTTTTACTTATTTAGTACCATCGTTTAAATATGAGGGAGATATTTTCTCCTCGATATTCATGATCTGTCTTCATCTCGTTGACCCCTTTAACCAGTTTCACCTCAGAGACGATTGGCATTTTGGGTTTTGTTCTAATGTGTTGGGTTTATTACTAATTTGTTTATGGAACTTTCTTTGGGTGCTCTTTCAGGGTTGGCCAACAAGAAGACGGTGACTATTCAGCCAGGAGGCAAAGATTTGTCTGTATTGCTTGCAACAACAAAGAGAAAGAAGCAGAATAAACCCGCGAGTTTGCTCAACAAATCTGTTATGAGGAAGGAATTTCCAAGTATGGTCAAGGCTGTGACTAATCAGGTAACTTGCCTCTCCTTAATTTTTCATTCATGTCCATTGTGATGAAATTTGTGATTCCCAAGTCAGCTAATACCGGTCTTTTGTTAGTTCTGCTTGCAGTTACATATTATATGTTGATTTCCCGTTTAATCTNGTATGGTCAAGGCTGTGACTAATCAGGTAACTTGCCTCTCCTTAATTTTTCATTCATGTCCATTGTGATGAAATTTGTGATTCCCAAGTCAGCTAATACCGGTCTTTTGTTAGTTCTGCTTGCAGTTACATATTATATGTCGATTTCCCGTTTAATCTTTTTGTATAAGATCTTACCTGCCCGTGTGTTCAATGAGCAGTCAATAAATCTTCTGTTTATAGTTTTCTTGGAGTTCGTGATTGATTTGAATGTGAAACTGAATGCGCATTGTTGCAGTGATGAGAAGCTAACATGTAAGAAGGGCCACTTTCGTAGTGGCATCTTTGATGAAATCTATTTGTTACGCTTGGCTTCTGAGCATAATTTTCCATTTTCAACCATGTTAAACTAAATCATGTTAAACAATGAATGTTTTGGTTTAGGTGCTCCCTTTCAATCTCTTTTATGAGAAAACTAAACGACCCAAAGTTTGACGGGGTTGTACTTGTGGGCAACTGTAAAACTGTTAATGCGATGATGACCTCCTAACATGTGTGGAGGTCACCTTTATAGTGGCATCTTTGATGAAATCTTTTTGTAGTGCATGGCTTCATTTCATTTTCATGTTACTTGCTCGTGTAGGATAATATCAAACTTCTGCTAACATTATACAACAGAAATTTAAAGGAACAACTAGGGGTCGGTAGTAACTGTTACTCTTGCTGCGATGATGAGCTGTTAACATGTAAGAAGGGTCACTTTTGTAGTGGCATCTTCAATGCAATCTTTTTGTTACGCTTGGCTTCTGAGCAATAGTTCTTTTAGTTGAAAACAACTTTGAACCACATAAATTTGCCTTACAAGTTATTGAACAACTTTAACTGTTGCTGCGATGATGAGCTGTTAACATGTAAGAAGGGTCACTTTCGTAGTGGCATCTTCGATGCAATCTTTTTGTTACGCTTGGCTTCTGAGCAACAATTCTCCTCTTTAGATGAAAGCAACTTCGATCTCTTAAATTTTCTATGTTTGTTTGGATCTCTGGTTATGTTCCTCAACACTTATATTCATGTAATTTTTAATAACTTCCTCGTGTAGCATAATATCCAACTTTAGCTAATATGTCAACCCTAGGGGCGGACAAAAGTTAACTCTTACTGCTATGATGAGCTGCTAACATGTAAGAAGGGGTCAGTTTTGTAGTGGCATCTTCAGTGCAATCTTTTTGTTACGCTTGGCTTCTGAGCATTAACTCTCCTCTTGGATGAAAACAATTTCGATCTTTTGTATTTGCTTTGCTTTGCCTGATTTGGTCTCTGATTATATTCCTCAATTTTTTTTTTCATGTTATTTCCCATATCTTCCTTAGCTTAATATCAAACATCAGCTAATATTAAACTGTCATGTGATGATGAGCTGCTAACATGTAAGAAGCGGTCACTTTTGTAGTGGCATCTTCAATGCAATCTTTTTGTTACGCTTGGCTTCTGAGCATTAATTTACTCTTGGATGTAAACAACGATCTTTTATTGTGCTTTGCTTGATTGGATCTCCGATAACTTCCTCATGTAGCATTATTTAAGCTTGAGCTGATACTATTCTCTACACCAGAAAGTTAAAACTGTTACTGCGATGATGAGCTGCTAACATGTAAGAAGCGGCCACTTTCGTAGTGGCATCTTCAATGAAATCTTTTTGTTACGCTTGGCTTCTGAGCTCTAATTTGTGCTATTGTACTACATCTGTGTATTGTTTTCTTTATATTAATAGTAATTAGATGTGTCTCTAATTTGGAATACTTATTGATTTTCTCAGGTGGCTGACAATTACTACCGACCGGACTTGAAGAAGGCTGCCCTTGCAAAGCTAAGTGCAGTTCACAGGAGCCTCAAAATTGCCAAGTCAGGTGTGAAGAAGAGGAACAGGCAAGCTGTTAGGACCCGCGGTAGGAAGTGAAACAACGATGGTTTATAAGGATTTTTTTTTTCTTCTATTTGAGCCCCCTTTTTATACCCTGTTGTTTCCAATGTTCTAAACCGAGCCATTTGCAGGGCTTTTCATTAAACTTTTTATGTACCCTACTTGAAAAATTAGGATTTTTGACTATTTTGGTTTATATTTGAGCATCCTGCCCTTTGGATTTTTGTTCATTCAAAGAGATTATACTAAATTTTAGCTTAAGAGCTACTATGCATTGACTGTTCTTGATCTTTAAATTCTTTTTTAGTTACTTAGAAATTAAATCAATAGTTTTCTGAGAATTGTCATGACTCGTTCATGAATTAAAAGCTCTTCATATGAACTCTATTTATTCCACAATTAATTTTAAAGAATAAATAATTCCACAAGGGTTTTATTAAAATAAATTAGTTAGTTTAAACCTAATAAACATAAAATAAAAAATTTAGATATATTGGAAAAATTTAATGGATACAAACAGAGATTATCCGTGTAATTTAATATTTCAAAAGTAAAATAATAGTAGGGGAAAACGAATGACCCGTATGAGATCCGTGAACCCGATGGGTCGACCCGAATGTTGCAGTGTTCCTTCCAATGTATAATGTAGCCTGAGAGCTCAGATATTTGGGTTTGTCCGGACGAATTTCCCGCGCCTCGTCTTCATTATTCCCGCTCAGTAAACCCTAATCCAAGATGGGTCAGAAGCATCAACCCTCTGCTGATCCACGCCCCGACACTAAGAAAAAACGTCGCGTCGCCTTCTCCAACATCGGTAACTTCTCTTCTCATTCTGTCTTCTTCTCATTTCACTCGATTTCGTCCATTCTTTTCGTTAATTTTCAGCTTCTCCCTCCCTTGGTAGCTCACTGGAACATGTTCCCTTTTCTCTTTCTATCTCTGGCTCTCGCGCAGATACTGGTATTCCCGCGAAAGATTGCATCAAAATCTATCTGGGTACGCCTATTTCCCTTTCTTCGCAGTTTGATTCAAGTGTAATTTTGTTTGAATTTGCCTGTGCTTCGTTTGAAATAGCTTTTCCCGTTTCGTGGACACTTTTTAACTCCGTGTATGTTTTAGAGTTCATGTGGTAAGGTTAAATAAAGCTGTAATAGACGTGTACTGAGTTGGGTTATAAATTCCAAATTATTGCTGCACTCTCTGTTTAGAGACGAAGTACGTGCATGAATTGGTTTGGTTTGAAATCCAATGCTTGGTGTTCCAAGAAAATGATTACTTAATTCAACTTGTTTGGGTAATTTTTTTTCTCTATTTCTATGTTAATGCATTGTTGTAGTTTCTACGAAAGAGGAAGTGGGAAGTACAGACAGTCTTTGCATTGACCCAGTTGACTTGAACAGCTTCTTTGAAGATGAGGATGGAAAGATTTATGGCTACCAAGGTTTGAAGGTAAACGCATGGATCCGTAGTTTAGAGTAAATCTTTTAGCTCGTAGTGTATGTGGAATGATATATTTATCTAATATGGATTGAGGATGGCGCTGGCTGTATTCTGAAGTTCTATGTTTTTTGCAGATCACTGTATGGTTCAGCATTGTCTCATTTCATGCCTATGCTGACATTGTTTTCGAGAGCACGTCTGATGTAAGTGCTTAAATGTTTTCATGACCCTTTATGTTAACCTGATTCAATTAGGTTAACCTGTTCTTGCTCCTCTCTGAATGCAATTGTTCTTCTATTTTTGGGCATTTAGGAGTGTAAATGTTTTTGATGCTTGTTATAGGGTGGTAAGGGCATTACAGATCTGAAGTCTACACTTCAGGTGAGCATCTTGACGTACATGATTTAGAATCCAATCATTTACTGGTACTTGAGGATTATTCTGATAATTAAACACTGCTTTTTAACAGAATATATTTGCTGAGACCCTTGTGGACAACAAAGATAACTTCCTTCAAACTTTTTCAAAGGATGCCAATTTTATTGGGTAATTCTCATTATCTGTTACGTCGTTTTTGTAGAGTCTTCCGTGTGCCTTTTTTAAACCTTAACATTGTACTCTGCTGGTCTCGTCTTGTCATTTTGGTTCATATCTTATTGATAATGTATTGTTCCCATTGTTAACTATATTGCAGATCCGTTGTTGCTGATGGAGAAGTATTACATCCTAAAGCTTCCTCCAACGGGCAATTTAACGAGGCTAAGTTTCATGTACAAGCAGCTAATTCTGATTTGGAGGTGCTTTTCCTGTTTGAGTTCTATGTCACTCTGTCATAGTGAAAATTTGTCTCTTAGATGTTTTTGTGCTGCTGCTTCAAGTTGTGTATGCCTTTTTCATTCTCAGATTCTTATTGCTCTGTAATTTTACGAGCCTTTTTCCTCAGATTTTTGGCAGTGCGTTAATTTGGATCTTTTTTGAGAAAAAACTATAACGTTTATGTGTCGTTATGCCATTCTATATCGATGTAGTAATCAGGCAGTGACCTATCCCATGCATCCTTCTTTATATTACTTCAAAGTTCAATGCTATTTAGTGTCCAGATGAATGCCAAGTTTCATGGTTTGTCTGATTACCTTCTGATCCAGGTGATCCGCTTGCCTATGGACAAGATGGCTGGAAGAAACCTCTACAGTCGTTTGGTACCTCTTGCTCTTCTTCTTATTGATGGTATTTCATCCCTTATTTTTGATATCTCATTTAATTTTGTCATTGGAATTTTGTTTTAATGTTTCAGAGACCGAGTAAGTATAGGGTTTTTTGTGTATGATTTATTTAGGCAGCAGCCCGATCGATGTCACTGATCCAAGATGGGAATTGTATGTTCTTTCTCAAAAGAACAATGGTCGAACTCATCCTCGACTGCTTGGATTTGCTGCCCTTTATCGTTTCTACCACTATCCCGATAGTTCTCGTTTGCGTCTGAGTCAGGTTTAGTACTTTCTGGAGCTGAGTTTAGTGAAGGAATTGTGCTTTTTATGCCTTCATTTGTTGTCATTGTACTTGCATATCCATTTACTGATGCCTTGCATTTGTTCAGATACTTATACTCCCGCCTTACCAGTGTAAGGGGTTTGGACGTTTTCTTTTGGAGGTTCTGAATAACGTTGCAATATCGGAAAATGTTCACGACTTCACCATTGAAGAGCCAATAAGTAAGCTACAGCAGTTGCGAACTTGCATCGATGTTAAACGTCTGCAGGGATTCAGCCCCATCGAAGAGGCTGTCAGTTCTGCCATTTCGCAATTTAAACTCGGAAAGCTATCGAAGAAGATCTCTTTCCCTCCACTTTTACCGTCACCTGAGGCTATCGAAGCTGTTAGGAAAAGTTTGAAAATTACAAAGGAACAATTCTCACACTGTTGGGAGATACTAATCTATCTAGGTATCGAACATGACAAGCACTTGGAGGATTTTATTCTTGCAGTTTCAAGTCGAATGCGAGATGATTTGATAGGTGAAACCACAGACGCAGAAGGGAAGCAAGTGGTCGATGTTCCTACCGATTATGATCAAGAGATGTCGTTCGTTATGTTCAGATCAACGAACAATGCAACTGGCGTCGAGATGGACGAATCACGAGGTAATCAAGAGGAACAGCTCAAGAAGTTAGTAGATGATAGAGTGAAAGAAATCAAGTTAATTGCACAGAAGGTATCTTCGGATCAAATCCGAAGCATTTCGAAACCTTCCTAGAAGGAACTCTCTTTTCACAAAAATCAGTCCCTCTGATTAACTGGAAATGAACATTCGCTAAAAATAATATATGGTTTAATTGTTGTATTTTATATTTATTATAATCCAACTTTGATCCAATAATTTTTTTTAATGTCTTGATATCTAAGATCCAAAATTTATGGAGTTATCATTGGTTGATCGTTTGATCTCTTTTCTCGATAAGTGTCTTATTCAAACAATTGCCGCAAGTGAAATGATTATGAGAATCAAGAATGTTTCCATTGCCATTTCTGTCGTTGATACAGTGCGAGCTCTCCATTGACTTTGACCCATTGAGCTCCAAATTGAGTAAAATCTAATATATATATATATATATATGTATATATATATATATATATATGTATATATATATGTATATATAGAATTGGGCCCCCGTCGAAACCCGACAACAAAGCTTCCACATGCTTCTTCCTCTTTTCTCTACGGCCTAAAGTTTCCTCCCCCTTCGTTGTTGTTGTTGTTGTTCTCCTCCGCCCAGAATTTGGGACTTGAGGGACATACGCAGACATGGATTTGCTTCCTGCGGAGACTTCACAGATACCGAAGAAACATCGATTCAGGTCCCTCAAATTGGTGAGCGTCGATTTGGATGCCGTCCTGGCCGAGAAGCCGTATGGTGTCGAATATGGCAAGCTCGACAATGGATTGTGTTATTATGTTCGATGCAATTCGAAGCCGAGAATGAGAGCGGCTCTTGCGCTTGCTGTCAAGGCCGGGTAAGTGCTTCCTACTCTACTTTCGGTATCGGATCCTCCCAAAGTTACGACACTTGGAAGGATTAGTGTGATATCAAATTGAATTATACCTAGGGATTACGGAATTCAAGCCACCGTCAAAGTTCTAAACGAAATGTCGATCAGTTTATGAGAATGAAATGTTGCGTGCGATGTCTTTCGGTAGAGAATATGGATTTGATTTACTAATTTTTGATCAATCGACATTTGCAAAAGATTAATGGTTTTTCATATAATCGATGCTTCGATGTCAACTTATTGAATAACTTGCCTTGGAGTTCTCCTGTTAGTCCATTGATATCTTTTTCTTTCCATAAGAACAAAATTTCGTTGATAATCATCGGGAAACATAAATTCTGCAAATACCTTCCTTGAGAGAGCGTCAATGATTTAGGAATCCGCATCTTTAAAAAACAGCATAGGTTCTGCAAACCCAAATAATCTCTCTGGTCATACAGAAGCTGGAAGATTGAGTTCTTTAAACTATTAGGCCAAATAAAACTAAAGGCGAACACGTCCTAAAGTGCCCATCAAAGCTAGTTATTATACTGGCACTCAAGGTATATGTGCCAAACCGATCTCTTACTTCTGCAAAGAACAAAGTGATAATGGTGGAACACAGTTGAAGCTTGATTAATGGCTAAAAACCCAGATGAATTAGAGACGGTAATGGTCAAAATTTTGGATTAGAAGTGTACTAATGACATAAACTTATACTCCTATGCTTCAAGTACTAAAAGAAATAATCTTTGCTTGGTTTATTTTTAACATTAATATGTTCGCATATCCATACAATCATCATGTCAGATTTTTAATTAGATTATGTTTCTTCTCATTCAAACGTAAGTATATAAATTAGTCACAGACATACTAGTGAAACAAGCTGAATTATCAGGCTTCTGGCAGGTCAGTTCTGGAAGAGGAGGATGAGCGTGGAGTTGCTCATATAGTTGAGCACCTTGCATTCAGTGCCACAAAGAAATATACAAATCATGATATTGTCAAGTTTCTTGAAAGTATAGGAGCAGAATTTGGAGCTTGTCAAAATGCTGCCACATCTGCTGATCACACAGTTTATGAGTTATTCGTGCCAGTTGATAAGCCAGGACTGTTATCTCAAGCCATATCAATACTCGCTGAGTTCAGTTCTGAGGTACCTTGGTTGGTTATCCCCTTCACATTTTTTCCTCTCCAATTGGAATTTCTCTTTGCTGACTACCGCCTTTTACAAAGATTCGAGTTTCTCAAGATGATTTGGAAATGGAAAGAGGAGCTGTTATGGAAGAATACAGGGGGAATCGCAATGCTACAGGAAGGATGCAGGACGCACATTGGGCTCTGATAATGGAAGGTTCAAAGGTAGTGTTCCTTGATTTTCCATTGATTCATTAATTTTTCTTTTTACCTTTCTTTAATATTTTGTTCAGGACTAATTATCTAAGTAATAATATTTTCATCTGTTTCTGGTAACTTGATGTTATGTGTTTTATGTTGTCTCTAATGCTGTACTTGGGTGATGTCAGTATGCCGAGCGATTACCAATTGGGTTGGAAAAGGTAATTAAAACTGTGTCTGCTGAGACTGTGAAGAGATTTTACAGGAAGTGGTATGATCTGCATAATATGGCTGTGATCGCAGTTGGAGACTTTCCTGATACTCAGGTGTGTTTTATCAGTGTACAAGTTTTTGTATTGAGATCACAAGAGAATGTTTCCATTTGAAAATATCTAATGGTGACCCTACATCTTTAGAGCGTGGTCGAGCTGATAAAAGATCATTTCGGACATATACAATCTGCATGTGAACCTCCCCATATACCAACATTTCCAATTCCATCACGTGATGAGCCATGTTTTTCCTGTTTTGTTGAATCTGAAGCTGCTGGGGTTAGTTCACTGTTAAACCATGGTGCAAAATTATTATTGCAGAGTTACGAGCTTGAAATGATTTACTAATTCTTTTTTTTGTTTTTTGTTTTGGTAATAGTCGGCTGTGATGATTAGTTACAAAATGGCAGCAGATGAGATGAAGACTGTGAGAGACTTCAGAAATTTACTTGTAGAATCCATGTTCCTTCAGGCACTAAATCAAAGGTTTTACAAAATATCTCGTGGCAAGGATCCTCCATTCTTTTTATGCTCAGCTGCAGCAGAAGCTGTTGTTCTTCCACTGAAAGCTTTTATAATGAGCTCATCCTGCAAGGAAAAAGGAACTGTAAAGGCACTGGAATCTATGCTGACTGAGGTATGGCTGTGTGCTCTGACTTAAACTTCAACATCTTCCTCTTTTAGTGTGATATTCTTCATCTAATGATGTATGCATTCAATTACCCATGTCCCATTATGCTTCAGGTTGCAAGAGTACGACTTCATGGGTTTTCAGAACGTGAAATATCTATAGTTCGAGCCCTACTGATGTCAGAGATTGAATCGGCCTATTTGGAACGTGATCAGATGCAATCAACAAATTTGCGAGATGAATATTTGCAGGTGCGTTGATGCTAAGATTTATAATGAAATTTGGTGTATGTTAATATATATCACTACTTCTGATGTAATATCTTGTTTCTTTGAGCAGCATTTTTTACGAAACGAACCTGTAGTTGGGATTGAATATGAGGCCCAGCTCCAAAAGACTCTTCTACCTCGTTAGTGTTCGTTTTTTCTTCGTAAAATCTAATAATGTTTAGTGTTCTGTGATGAATTATATATTACAACCATCATTTTTCTCTGGGGTATTACTTCTCCTCACAGATATATCAGCGTCAGAAGTATCTAAGTATTCAGCAAAGTTGACATCATTGTGCAGCTGCGTCATCAAGATAATAGAGCCACGTGCTTCTGCAACCGTTGACGGTTTAAAAAATGTTGTCATGAATATCAATCGTCTTGAGAAAGAAAGAAGCATTCCTCCTTTGGATGAAGAACATATCCCCGAGGAAATTGTCAGTACCATGCCAAATCCAGGGTATCTATAATTTTTATAACCCTGCGTTGTTCATGTTGAAACATTAAAATCTCAAGACCCTTGGGTCTCGCATCCTTACTGATTTGTCATCTAATATGGAACTTGTTTGAGAACTGTTTTTCATGTGTACATACATATGTTCTATGGAACTCAATAAAACCGTGTATGAATAACTATTGTTTAAAAAAAAAAAAAATTTCCATGATAGCTAATAGAATGGAAAATCGTTCCAAGTTCGTGAATAGTGATTTCAACATATTCAGTAACATTAGATCTGCATGTTATCTCGTGGTAGTTCATTAAAATGTTTTCGGAAAGAAAATCAGAATGCTATTTCAGAGAGTTTCTCTCGCTGGCCTTTGAATTTCCAATATTCAATTATTAGGCAGCAATGGATACGAATTGAGTTAAAAGAACACATAAAGAGTATCATACTCAATTCAAAATCATATAAAGAGTATTGCATGTTCTTAATTTTGTTTAATTCCTTATGAAAAGCTCCTCACTTTTGAAGGTTCGAATTCAGATGTTCACTAGGAGACTTTCAGTTATTATTGTTATAATGGTGTGGTAACTACACTTTTGTGATAACATTTCAGGAACATTTTGCAGCAGCAAGAATATCCCAACATTGGAGCTACCGAAATATTTCTATCAAATGGCATGCGAGTTTGCTATAAGTGTACAGACTTTCTTGATGATCAGGTACCTTGTTTATCTGATATAGTAATTTCTGCTGCTAGTTTTACTAGCAATGAACCAATCAATGTCAACTTAATATTTGCTGATGACAATACAACCATCTTTGACATGATAAATTTTACCATCCCGTTCCTAACACCCGAGGGGATAAAATTCAGAGAGCAGTTTGCTTGTACCCTATTTAGGGATTTAGTCCATAGCGTATATCGCCTTAGAAGATTATATCATACTTGAAGAGATTGTGAAAGCACGAATAGCATGGATCTGTTTTTACTTTAGGTCTTTTCGTAAATCTGTTAATATTATTTCTCAGATGCAATGGTCCACGAAATTTGAATAGATTTTCTTCTATTGCTCCTTCTTAGTCTAAGTATCTCCTGTACATCTAACATACCATTTTATCTTAACAGGTAATATTTACAGGGTTCTCTTATGGGGCCTTATCTGAACTCCCAGAGAGAGAGTATAGTTCTTGCTCGATGGGTTCAACCATTGCGGGAGAAATCGGAGTGTTTGGTTATCGACCTTCTGTACTAAAGGATATACTTGCTGGTAAGAGAGCTGAAGTTGGCACAAAGCTTGGAGCATACATGAGAACCTTTTCTGGTGATTGTTCGCCGTCGGATCTGGAAACTGCCCTGCAGGTTTGTTCCCTGTTTTCATCTCCATTACTTATTTTATAGCCTTTAAATGAAAAAAGACAATAAAAATATTTTTTCCAAAATGATTAAACATATATGTCCCCTTGGACCACTTCTATGTTCCAAATTTTCCTTCATCATATGTGGATTTTGCTCTTGGTGATTGGCCTAAACTGATGTTATGATTCCTGTTCGTGCATGGACATATATCTCCAAATCTTTTTCTCGATTTCAGTTCTGGGTCAACTATTTCTTATTCTATTCACTGCCCTTTACTTTTATGTTTATTGTTTGTCATGCATATGGCCTTACAACTAATATAATAGGACTGCCTTATCAAAACAAATAATCTTTTATGATTTAGCTGCTGACTGTGCCTAATCTGTAACATCTGTGTTTTGAATTATGTGAAGGATTCAGTCAATGTTCGAGCAGCTTATTTCACGATTCTAATTTAAATTAGCGAACTTTCAGAAGCATTGATTATAAAGAAATTTCCCCTTAGACCATTTTTTGACTTTCTGTTTCTCTGCACAGCTTGTTTATCAATTATTCAAGACAAGTGTGACACCAAGAGAGGAGGATGTCAAAATTGTTATGCAAATGACAGAAGAATTTGTGCGTGCTCAGGAGAGGGATCCTTGTACTGCATTTGCGAACCGTGTGAAGGAGCTTAATTATGGAAAGTCCTATTTTTTTAGGGTATGCTCGTTACCATGCTTTTAAAAAAATTTATTATTTTTTCTACAGTATTATCTTTTTGAATTTTTATTTCTTATTTCCAGCCAATTAGGTTAAGTGACCTTCAAAAAGTTGATCCACAAAAGGCCTGTGAATATTTCAACAACTGCTTCAGAGATCCATCCAACTTTACTGTTGTAGTTGTGGGGAATATTAATCCTTCTATAGCACTTCCTTTAATACAGCAGTATCTGGTATGTGTAGCCTTATATTCTTCCTGCTTACACGCAGCAACCTTTGTTGTTCAGGTTAAGTAAGGTTTTGATTTCTTTAATCAGGGTGGAATACCAAAGCCTCCTGAGCCTATTATGAACTTCAATCGTGATGACCTGAAAGGCTTGCCATTCACTTTTCCTACAAGAATAGTTCGGTATAGTGCACTAACCTTGTATTCAAACACATTGATTATAGGAAAAAGAAAAACATGTTCACCAAATGTGTGATATAATTAATCTGTGGGGAGGGAGAGTAGTCCAAACAAAACTAAAAGAACAATGTTTCGTCTTTTATTTTCCATTCAATGCCTCTTTTTTTCTCTCTTTCTTTCTTTTCTTTTTCTCATATGCTGTTAGTTAAGGTGTTACATAAAAGTTGTAACAGCCCAAGCCCACCGCTGGCATGTCCTTTTTGGCCTTTCCCTTTTGGGTTTCCCCTCAAGGTTTTTAAAGCGCGTTTGCTGGGGAGAGGTTTTCACACCCTTATAAAGAACGTTTCGTTCTCCTCCCCAACCGATGGGGATCTGACAGAAGTCGTCTAGAGTGAATTTCCATGTGTTTTTGGTTCATAAATTTATTACATTCTTGTGGGATTTCCCTTTCTTTAAGCACGTTTAATGTTCTTGCATTGTAGAGAAGTGGTATATAGCCCGATGGTTGAAGCCCAGTGTTCAGTACAACTATGCTTTCCTGTGGAGCTCACAAATGGAACCATGGTATTTCCTTCCATATTATTGTCAAGGAAGGGTAGATTGTAAATAAAGTGTCCTGTTTATTACTTTTTCCCCCCAATGGTTCATCATGTGTTTTGTTCAAAACAAATTGCAGGTTGAGGAAATTCATTTCGTAGGGTTTTTGAGCAAATTGCTTGAGACAAGAATGATGCAAGTTCTGCGTTTCAAGCATGGACAGGTATCTATATATTTTGTAGGTTTTCTGAGTATTTGTTTTATTTTATTCTTTTGCTTGATTCGCGGTTTACTTATCTGTTCCAGATCTATTCTGCTGAGGTTTCAGTATTTCTTGGAGGCAACAAACCTTCAAGAATTGGTCCTGTTCGTGGTGATATTAGCATAAAATTTTCTTGTGATCCGGGAATCTCATCGAAGCTGGTTTATACATTATCACAATCAACCATCTTTTACTTTGTTTTTATTAGCAAATTTAGCTGACAAATTTTTGTGATCCTGAAATTTTTAAAAGGTTGATCTTGCTTTGAATGAAATACTACGTCTTCAAGAAGAAGGGCCTACAGATCAAGATGTTTCGTCAATCCTAGAGATTGAGCAGAGGGCTCATGAAAATGGACTGCAGGTTAGTTTTCGTTTATGAAAACTTATTATTACTTCATGAAGGATTTAGTAGAAATAGCATTCCACTTGTTTTCCTATCTTTAGTAGCAGCAGCTCTTTTAGCCTTGGTTGATGATCGCTTGGCTTGACTTGTCCAATGAATTGCAGTCTCTGAATCACTCTCTCTTTTCCCATTTCTTTTTCTCTCCACCTTCCACTCTCCTCTATTTGGTATGGATAAGGGAAAGGAAATACTCGAAAGAGAATTTCGTCTTCAAATTAAAAAAAAATAGGTCTACTTGAACATGCTTCAAGGTGTTATTTTCATTTACCCTTACTTGGCACGACTGTAGTTTGAAAGTTTATGATCCATTATGATGTCAACTTCCAGAAAGAAAAGGAGTTGGTTTTCAGTTGTTCCTAGTTTTATGGATTTTTGGTGTTTTTGCAGGAGAATTATTACTGGCTGGACAGGATTCTATGCAGCTACCAGTCAAGGATATACTCTGGTGATGTTGGAACTACTTTTGAGGTTAGTGGCATTTAGTGAGTTTTTCTTTCCATCTTTTTCTCTGTCGATACTTCAAGTTGTTTAAAATATCTATGAAATGTGGCTTTCACCACTTGTGATGCATTATCTATCAATTGAGTTCTTGATTAAGCATGTATTAGCTCAAGCTCACCGCTAGCAGATATTATCCTCTTTTAGCTTTCCCTTTCGGACTTTCCCTCAAGGTTTTTAAACACGTCTGCTAGGAAGAGATTTTCATACCCTTATAAAAAGTGTTTCGTTCTCCTCCCCAACCGTTGTGGGGATTTCACAATCCACTCTCCTTCGNCCCTTATAAAAAGTGTTTCGTTCTCCTCCCCAACCGTTGTGGGATTTCACAATCCACTCTCCTTCTNAAGGTTTTTAAACACGTCTGCTAGGAAGAGATTTTCATACCCTTATAAAAAGTGTTTCGTTCTCCTCCCCAACCGTTGTGGGGATTTCACAATCCACTCTCCTTCGGGGCCCAACGTCCTTGCTTGCACTTGTTCCCTTCTCCAATCAATGTGGGAGCCCCTAATCCACCCCCTTCAGAGCACAGCATCCTTGCTAGTACACTGCCTCATGTCCACCCCCCTTCAGGGCTTAGCCTCCTCGCTGGCACATCGCTCGGTGTTTGGCTCTGATACCATTTGTAACATCTCAAGTCTACGCTAGCAGATAATGTTCTCTTTGGACTTTCTNGTTTGGCTCTGATACCATTTGTAACATCTCAAGTCTACGCTAGGAGATACTGTTCTCTTTGGACTTTCCCTTTCAAGCTTCCCTTCAAGGTTTTTAAAACGTGTCTAGTAGNATGTTCTCTTTGGACTTTCTCTTTCAAGCTTCCCTTCAAGGTTTTTAAAACGTGTCTAGTAGGGAGAGGTTTTCACACCCTTATTAGAATGTTTCATTCTTCTCTCCAATCGACATGAGATTTCACAGTTTATCTATGCAGTTGTTTGAAATATACATGAAAAGTGGCAATCAAATGTAAACTATGTTTATCTATCTTAAAATAAATTGTGTAGTTTCATTGGGCAATGCTTTGGAATGGTAACCGTAAAGATAAAATGAACTCTTGACATTCTNAGATAAAATGACCAAAGAGAGATAAATTGATATACCACCTGTTGTCATAAATTCTTTTGTAAATTGGTCTGGTTTTGAAGCAGATCCAGGACGAGGGACGTTTGAATGTCAGAAATTCCTTGACACCATTGACAGCACAACTGGCACTACAGCGAATACTGCCATTTCCTTGCACAAAACAGTACACTGCAGTGATTCTATTACCAAGTTCATATCGCTTCAAGAAACTGAAATCATTCTTCCGACTTGGTCTATCATCTCCTGCCACAGACGCTAAGGTTAGTTTCATACCGGTTCTCCAGTCACTTGCTGCACTCCACAAAGTCATAATAATGCATGCAATTTTNACAGACGCTAAGGTTAGTTTCATACCGGTTCTCCAGTCACTTGAATTTCTTATTTGAATTTTAAAAACACTCCTTAGAAAACAACTCGGGTTTCACTATTCTTTCACTCGGTAAACCAGCTTCCCTATACAAAGAAGATATAGGCGTAATTTTCAAAAACAAAAAACGAAATGGGTATCCAACGGGTTGAACTNCACTCGGTAAACCAGCTTCCCTATACAAAGAAGATATAGGCGTCGTATCCAGCGGGTTGAACTTTTTGATTCCTTGATCTTGTGGGCAACTATACTGCATAGAAAACTTTGGACCTCCCTTTTAAGGGCCATTCATTCCTTCATTCTTTCTGTTTTGTGTTGATATTTGTGCAATTCCATTGGTTTGGGAAGATTTACATCATATATGTGGGTGTGTTTGTTTGGGTGAGCAGATCTTAGTGGGCGTTGCGGGTCTAGCAGTTTTGACATTTAGCCTGTGGAGATATTGGAGAAGTAACCAAAAATGATGAAAGTGTATGCGCTTCCGGTTGGTTGCCNGCAGATCTTAGTGGGCGTTGCGGGTCTAGCAGTTTTGACATTTGGCCTGTGGAGATATTGGAGAAGTAACCAAAAATGATGAAAGTGTATGCGCTTCCGGTTGGTTGCCGTTGTATTAACTTAAATTCTGGCGTACATACTGTGATGATGAATTGCTGAGAATGAGGCATCAATCAACGGAGCTTTCCAAATGGAGGGATCCAGCTTTCCTTTCTCCACTGACTTACAAGCAAAAGTTATTTATAAACACCTCATATTTGCAACAGATTATTGTGTAGATTGATTAAAGAAAGAGGCAGTCATAATAATAATGAGCTGTGTGTTTATCATTTCATTTGCCCATTCTTCATTTCCTTCCTCTATAACCCTTCAAACTTCTCTCTTGTTTCGATCTCTACACTTTCACTGCACCGCTTAAAATGATTCCGAGTTCGAGTTCCTAGCTTTATTGTCCTTCGAACTTTTGACTTTTTGGTCAAGAGCACGTGTTTTAGCTCGATGAGTTATGATGTTCTTTGTTAATTTTGCTTCATTTATGTTTTCGATCCTACGTAGAATTAAGTAGTGAAAATGGGTTTTGTTTTACAACAAANATGTTCTTTGTTAATTTTGCTTCATTTATGTTTTCGATCCTACATAGAATTAAGTAGTGAAAATGGGTTTTGTTTTACAACAATGGAGTTGATTTGTGACAAATTTGGTGAAATTGTTGGGACCTGTTCTTGCTATATGTCTCGTGAGTGCTCTTTTGCCGGCGAAGTTGGTGTATTCTTGGGTACATAAGTGACAAATTTGGTGAAATTGTTGGACCTGTTCTTACTATATGTCTCGTGAGTGCTCCTTTACCGCTCGCGATGTTGGTGTATTCTTGGGTACATAAATGATATTACCATTCGTGAATAAAGAAAACTTTAGTATATTTATATACTTCTAATTTACATAATTAAACCCTAATTTACATAAATTTGAATACCACTTCAAAATTAAACAAATTTTTTTCCGNCCTGTTCTTACTATATGTCTCGTGAGTGCTCCTTTACCGCTCGCGATGTTGGTGTATTCTTGGGTACATAAATGATATTACCATTCGTGAATAAAGAAAACTTTAGTATATTTATATACTTCTAATTTACATAATTAAACCCTAATTTACATAAATTTGAATACCACTTCAAAATTAAACTAATTTTTTTCCAACTAAATAATAATAAATAACCCAAATTTACCGACAAAATATTAAAATTAAAAGTTTATAAAAAAAATATAGTTTAATATGCTAAAATGGAGTTTTATTTTATTTTATTTTATTTATTTTCCCTTTTTTTAAAAGTAGCCCATTTATTATATTCATCGGTCCATTTATAGGCCCAAACTTGACAAAGTCTGTGACACAAAAGCCCGCAATAATTTAAACCCTTATATAAATTCCGCATTAGGGTTTTTTGGTGCCCCTGAAGATCATCTCTTTCACTGGAGGCCACTCTTCGCGTTGCTGAACGCCAGGTCTCTTCTCTTGAACTCCGAACATGTCTTCTCGATTATTAGTTTAATACTTCGTTTTCGCTTGTCTTGAAACTTTGTAAACCGGTAAATCATGATCTGTTTTGGTTTTGATTACCTTTTTGCTTTTTATGCGATCGGCTTGGCCGCTTCCGGTCGTTTCTAATCTGTGAAGCTTATGAATCGTGTTGATATATATTCGGCATTTCTGCATTTGAGAATTTAACACTCGTAGAAATTTTGTCTGCTTATCTTCTAAAGGCTTACTGTGTACAGGTATTTTTGAAGAGATTTAAAAATGGTAGAGAAGACCAAAGGAAGAAAGGAGGAGGTAGTCTCCAGAGAGTACACTATTAACCTTCACAAGCGCCTTCATGGCTGGTACGTTCATTTTATCTGCCTCTCATATGTATTTGTCCTTTTTAATGTTCGGTATGTATATTCTAGCTGATTATGTACTTTATGTGGGAGGAGTAACCTCGATTTAGTAGTGGCTATGCGTCATAAATTCATCAGATTTTTGTACTTTACTTGGAAGTGTGTGCCATGAGTTTACTATTGCTTCCTTTTTCCTAGAACTATTGATTGGTATTACTAGATTTTAGTTCATACTGTCTATTGTACTCTGAATTGGACATACAACTAGACAGTTTGAGGTTTGGGATTTCGGATTTGTTGCTAATTGAAGTTATAGTTGTTGTAGGGCTATAATATTACTTTTGTCTACAAATAGCCAGAATAATCATATCTCCACCCTACTTAAGCATGTTTTGTTCTGTCGTCTGGATCTGAGATGAATTAGAGCCTTTGGACGGAACCAATCCAGGATTGTTGATACTCTTTTATGAAGAGTTAGAAGCTTTAGCTGGTCTATTCCATGCTTTGTATGAATAGTTTCCCCTGGAGCCGTGATGCACAAGTATTTTGACCATTTTAGTTTATTATCTAGTAGGTTACTTTCATTGCCATATATAGGCTTTGATACACATACAGTTCCATGTTCCATTTTGTTTACTTTTCAATCTATCGATATCCTAAACTATGGTTAACATAACCTCCCTAATGTCCATCTCTATCTTTGTGATTGTATTGTTTCTGGAAATAATGTATAATCGCAGGATCCGTTGTTTGCAACTCATTAACCTGTACTGTTTGTGAATGAACAGCACCTTTAAGAAGAAGGCTCCTAAGGCCATCAAGGAGATCAGGAAGTTTGCTGAGAAGGCTCTGAACAAGCATATCTGGAGCAGGGGAATCAGGAGTGTGCCCAGAAGAATTAGAGTTCGCATTGCTCGCAAGAGAAACGATGATGAAGATGCCAAGGAAGAGTTGTACTCCCTCGTAACAGTTGCAGAAATCCCCGCAGAAGGACTGAAGGGACTCGGGACTAAGGTCATTGAGGAAGATGATTGATTCGTCAACTGTTTTCGAGAAGAGGTGGTAAGATGAGATTAGGTTGTAGTTTTGATTTGTTGAATGAAAGAAGACTCATATTTTAATTGTTGTCTTTGGAGATCTTTTTTGAATGAACTTATAGTTCCTGGACTTGTTCAGTATTAAGTTCAATTGTTTTTGGGTTACATTAACCGAGGCTTTTCTAGCCCTTGAGCAAATCATATCCATGTTTTATATTGAAATCTAAATATTTTGCCTAGCAGGTTTGAGTTTTTGTTGCAATTATGATTATATTGCACTATTTTAAAAAATTCTTGATTAACGTAAACTTGTTCTTGCACATAGCATAGATTTGAGTAATTAAGTTATACTATTTCATCAATGTTGTAGATTACAAACATTGGTAAAATGGCAATATCTAAACATAGAATCCTTGCGGAAGTTGGTCACTACGTCTCAAAGTTCAAATTGTAAGGTAAAAGAAATGCACAAATTGAAAGTTGTAACATGCATAAACAAACGAAGTTTGATCTCTAAAGACATTGAAGTCGTAGGCTTCGGCAAGAAATAAAGTACGGTACTGATTCTGACTGACAGGAGGGGAGGTTTACTGATTCTGACTTGGACATGGGAAGGGACATGGGAAGGGACATGGGAAGAAAAATGTCGAAAAAAAAGTGAGGTCTAAATCTTCATGGCTTTAAATTAAAAAAATATATATATATATATATATATTTATATTTATGAAAGATAGATTATTATTATTTGTTTAAGTAGGCAAAGAAATTTAGAAGGATTGTCTAGGGAAAAAGTCGTGAGAATTTTTTCGAATTAAAATAAATGTTTAGACAAAGATATAATAATTACATGTAATTTAAGGAGAAACAATAAAGACAACAAATTTTCGCGCTGAAAAAATAATATTGCTAAAAATAGTTTTTATTTGGGTTAGAAAAACTTTGGGCCGATATATAAGTGAAATTAAATTGGGCTGGGCCGGCTGGATCAAATTTTCGCGCGTCAGCCAACCCACTACTATATATATGTTTGTCCATTCTCCTAAACCTAATTTTTGGAAGTTGCGTTGTTAGTTTCTAGCGGTCGAAGCGAGCACGCCTGTCGCCGAACATCCGGAAGAGGAGAAGACGCTTTCAGATTAGCCATGGGTGAGGATCGAGCTCTATAGCCTCCTTTTGCATTTTATGTTCGTGTGTTTGATGATCCTGATTAATTCGTTTCTTCATTCCTGTAATCGACATTCAGGTAAGGTTCACGGATCTTTGGCTCGTGCCGGTAAGGTGAGAGGCCAGACTCCGAAGGTTGCCAAACAGGACAAGAAGAAGAAGCCACGAGGACGTGCTCACAAACGGATGCAATACAATCGTCGATTCGTCACTGCCGGTAAGCATTTATTTCCTCTCCCTCTCTCTCTCTTTCTCTCTCTCTCTCTCTCTTTGATATTGTAATCGCGTTCGAACTTTTATCCTTTTCTAGTTTTTTTACGAGTTTAAATTTCCTCTTGCAGTCGTTGGCTTCGGCAAGAAGAGAGGACCTAACTCGTCAGAGAAGTAAGAGTCTCGATAATTCGGCATAACAGCCATTCTTTCATGTTATTTAATATTTCTGTTAGTTCTTCCTTGATGTGTTCACTCTGGCATTGATCTGGACAATGATAGCATTCGTTCTTTTAGAAGGTTTTTGTTTAGTCACTACATGTATCTTTTACGTCTAAGTTTTGACGTTTCGCAATGAGATGAGTTTGTTAAGTTTTTGTTAATAGACATTGGCAAGGGATGATACTGTAGGAGATCGAGTGTAGGCTCTGTATTTCTAGATCTTGCAACTGTTTTATTCTTTAGACTTGGAATTAGACTCTGGTCTTGTCTATTCCAACTACCTTCTCCCTGTGAAGTGCTCTGAGAACTTACTAGGTGTTTAGGTAACTGAGTTAGAAATTGAAGATCACAGTGAGTAAGACGGATTCTGGACAAAATGATGACAATCTCGCGTAGTAGACTTCGTTTGTTAGGAACTCATTCAACATCTTCCTATGTTTTGAATTCATTTTAAACTAATTCCTTAGTCATTTTAAATTAATTTCTTCATTTTAAATTAATTTCTTCTTCATTTTAAATTAATTTCTTCTTCATTTTAAACTAATTTCTTCTTCATTTTAAACTAATTTCTTCGTCATTTTAAACTAATTTCTTCGTCATTTTAAACTAATTTCTTCGTCATTTTAAACTAATTTCTTCGTCATTTTAAACTAATTTCTTCGTCATTTTAAACTAATTCCTTCCTCATTTTAAACTAATTCCTTCCTCATTTTAAACTAAATCCTCCAGTCACTATAAACTAAATCCTCCNTTTTAAACTAAATCCTCCAGTCACTATAAACTAAATCCTCCAAACTAAATCCTCCAGTCACTATAAACTAAATCCTCCAGTCATTATAAACTAAATCCTCCAGTCATTATAAACTAAATCCCCCTGTCATTATAAACTAAATCCTCCTGTCATTTTAAACTAATTCCTTCGTCATTTTCTAGTTGTAGTGGTAGTATTATTATGATCAGTCTTGTTTGTATTCTCATTATTCTCGTCCGTTTTGTCAATGTAAATTACACATTCAAGAACGTTGATCTTGAATGTAGTTGATGTCCTTGTATTTATTAGAAATTTGAATTTCAAAAGCTCTCGTCTCCGAAAATATTAAGTACCGATTTAGTTGTTTGGGAATGATGATACTATTTTTAAGTCAATCTTCAATCACCTTCCTCCCTCATTAGCTGAGAAAGCCAATTAGTTTTTTGAGATAGTAAAAAGTGATTGAAAAGTTTTAGTGAACATGGGAAGTTGAAGAGGCTAGATATGTTTCTATTATTCCTTTAATATTTTCTCGGAAATAATATTCTGTTAATTTTTCTTTATATAGATACTATTTTTACTTCCCTTTATGATTTTGTAGTTCAATATTGCAAGTAAAGAGTTGTTTGGTTGTGGGTTAATTCTTAAACCGTCATTTTAGTATGATTTGAGACCGTAATTTAAGTCCCCGCCAGGATTGAAGATGCTTTAACCTATTTACTAAGTGAAAGAAAGAAAAGTTGAGGGAATGGAATTGTGAAACAGTGTGNGAGACCGTAATTTAAGTCCCCGCCAGGATTGAAGATGCTTTAAACTATTTACTAAGTGAAAGAAAGAAAAGTTGAGGCAATGGAATTGTGAAACAGTGTGGAGAAGTGACTATTTACTGAGTGAAAGAAGGAAAAGTGAATGCTATGGAATTGTGAATTAGTGTTGGAGAAGTGAACGAGCTTTTCTTTCTTTCATTTCTTTCCTTCTCTCTTTCTCTGATAATTTAGAATTATGAAGGAGGTAAGTTCAGTCTCATCCATTTTTTATAAGGGTAAAGGAGAGGGGAAGGATTTATTAAATGGTAGATCTCAAGAAAATGACCTCCAATCATACAAATCTTTACTGATTTTTTTCTTTTATTCTTTCATCTCTACTTTCAAATGACCTCCAATATAGTGAGCTTCTCTACTTTCAAATTATGTCTACGATATTAGGAGAACTATTTGGATTCATTTAAATTTAACTTGTTTTGCTTGTGTATAAAGTCTGCGACATTTTATTCTTTAGGTTTTCATTCATTCCTTGTTATTAATATCCTTTCTTGCTATATAGATTTTTTTAAATATCAAAATATCAAACTTTTACTAGAAATTGTATTGAGACTTGAAAATTGTTTAAACANTAATATCCTTTCTTGCTATATAGATTTTTTTAAATATCAAAATTTCAAACTTTTACTAGAAATTGTATTGAGACTTGAAAATTGTTTAAACAAATTTTCAAATGTGATTTGTATTAATTCTTTTCATTTAGGAAGCTCACTATAAACTAGAAAAAGCAACAAAATTTATATCTTCTGTTTCATTTAGGAAGCTCACTATAAACTAGACTGATGAATTGATTGTGAAGATTAAAGTTTAAAATTTCCTTCACTTCAAAATCCTGAATTTCAAAAATTAGGAACCAAAAACTCCTTACTTAATTTTAAAACATATTTATTAGTAGTAGTCTTCCTAAACCAATATGCGATTACTATTATAAACCTAGAAATGAATAAAATTATGNCTTCAAAATCCTGAATTTCAAAAATTAGGAACCAAAAACTCCTAACTTAATTTTAAAACATATTTATTAGTAGAAGTCTTCCTAAACCAATATGCGATTACTATTATAAACCTAGAAATGAATAAAATTATTAAATTAAATTTAAAATGACCACAATGTTTGCATTCCCTGCAATTTAGAGTATAGATAAGTAAAAGATTTAAAGGATGATTACAGTTATTTCGCGTTCTTTATATACACTTCACGCGGCATGGAATTNGTATAGATAAGTAAAAGATTTAAAGGATGATTACAGTTATTTCGCGTTCTTTATATACACTTCACGCGGCAGGGAATTATAGGTCGTATGCAATTTTGAACGAAGGCCCAAATAGGTCGTATGCAATTTTGAACGAACGCCCATCGTAAGCTTCCTTGGATGGCACAATCTGGCGGGAGATCACACCGATTCAATTGCAAGATAACAGTGCATATAGTCCATTGACATCTTTTCAAATAAAATCTAAAACGTTGAAAGAACAAGACCTGATTAGAGGGCCATCTCCGCTTGCAGAGCTGCGAGTTCGTCTTCTTCAGCATTTCTCTTCTGAGGAACAGGGCGTGCAGGTACTCGGCCTGACGGGACGGAAACGGGCGCAGCAGGAGTTGTTGACGCCGGTTGGAGAAGTTGCTCTTCCAACTCCGCACTTTCCAGCTCTTCAAGTTCCGCCTCCAATTCATCCTGAATGGCAACCATAGTCACTGGATGAGATACTTACCAGATATAAGCTATTAATATACTTACTAGATATAAGCTATTAATATACTTACTAGATATAAGCTATTAATATACTTACTAGATATAAGCTATTAATAATAGGAAAGAGTAAAAGATTAACAACCTCGTCGAAGTCAGCTGCGGCACCAATTGGAGTTGATAGCGCTTCCTGTATCTGTTTCATATTCTCCGTCTGCTCATTAATCTCATCCATCGTTTTGTCCACATCATCAATATTTCTGAAGAAGTTCCGAATAATTAAGCTACTTACTACATAAACTACAGCTTTAACTTCTCACTAAAACATGAAAAAAGTTTCACAAATCATTCAAATTTCAGGTCGTTAAAATATATTTAAATAAACTGGCATCAAAATTTGATCGCATTTTCTCCAGACTGCTAGCTTAACTAGATGAATGGAGTGATGAAACTCGTTCAGATATATTGTACAATTTTCAGGCAATAATAATAGTATGTTTAAAAGACGTGCTAAGATGTATTATATAACATAGATTGATTTATTTTTTTATAGATATTGAACGACCCAGCAAGAACAAAATTCTGAAAGATTATAAACCACAAAGGCAAATAAAAGTAGTCATACGTTGCTTTCTGCATTGCCTTCATTGCCGATGCTCCTGTTCTCAAAGCATCGACAGTTTCCGTCGTAGCTTTAGCGCCTTCTAACATAATCATCTGCAAGAGTAAGAATAGGTTTTGAGTAAAAGCTTCATTGCAGCGCATGAAAGTAAAAGAAATAGACGTCTCATCAATCAGTAAATAACGACTACAGCACACCTGATCGTGGATACGCAATTGAAAATTTCCAAGCTGCTCTACTTGCTGTTCGTAGAGTCTCTTTCTCTTCAAACATTGTATGGCCGCTGCAAACAAAATATACTGATTGTGAATGGAATCTGAAAAACATCAAGTCCTTATGGCTCTACTAACTCAAGAATTGCTGTATTCAGACTACCACGGGACAATTGTCATGTAATCAAAATCGATTTTATACATGAAAAGAGCAATATCAACATTTTCAAATCACCGTGCCCTCTATTTATTTGAAAAAGNGGGACAATTGTCATGTAATCAAAATCGATTTTATACATGAAAACAGCAATATCAACATTTTCAAATCACCGTGCCTTCTATTTATTTGAGAAAAAAAAAATTAAAATGCAGTCTGTATTCTCTAACATACACAAAACCATTCATGAGATTTATTTCCCTAACAAGCGAGAATCTACTTCGGAGAATTCCTTGAGAACAAGATTCTCCTTCTAATAATGAAAAATAACTAAAATGAACAAAAAGAAAAAGTCCTTGAAAAACAGCATTAGTTCCTGCAGAGTATTACATTGCAGTAAACTGACATAAGTATAACTTGCATTTCAAAAGTAAAAAACGGATTATAAAACTTCGAAACGTGAGAAAACAAGGTATGGTGCGACATCAAATTTACACCTCAGAGTCGACAACGTAGGTATTAATTAAATCTTAATCACGCTCCACACATTTAAAAAATCAAAGGAAATTGAAATCAATATCGTCATAATGATATCACTCAATTTCAGGCCATACCTCGTTTATTCTTCACTCTTGTGAACTCTTTAGCTTTTTCAACCTCTGCAGATGCCTTCTTTACAAGAACATTCTCTTTCTTCTCCAGCATTTCAAGCGTCTAAACAGATCATAACAGACAGTGAAAAAAAGCGCCCAAAAACATTGGTAATAATTNCGCCATGAAAAGCTTTGTTAGACTAAAAAGGTCTGTGCGATCACAATTACCATCACTTTGGACATGATTTCAACTATCCACTCCAATATAATCGCATAGAAGAATAGCATAGAAATGTAGTACACAGTTTTCAGTTCTTACATCTGTGAAATTTCACCTAGTGTACCGCGATTACAAGTAGCAGAACAAGTGTAAAATTACATGTTAACCTAATTCAAATAAGACGATGATTTCTCAATCGGAACCACCACTTGACCAAGTAAAAAGAAGAACCAAATAAACACTAATACTCTGTCAAGGAGAAGTGAGAACCAATTATCGCGGCGTCATAAACACTAATACTCCGTCAAGGAGGACCAATTACTAAGTCGTCATAAACAATAATATTTGGAAGAGGTGAATGATCGAGAAGTCAAATATCAATCAAGATCGAAAGAAATAGAGCTAGAGTTCAGAACAATCTACTAAAGGAAAAGATCGTTTGCATAAAAAGAATATCTAAAACAATAGAACAACAAAGTGAAGACGTACCTCGCTTAGCTTCNAAATAGAGCTAGAGTTCAGAACAATCTACTAAAGGAAAAGATCATTTGCATAAAAAGAATATCTAAAACAATAGAACAACAAAGTGAAGACGTACCTCGCTTAGCTTCTCTAACGTAGCCAAAGCATTGGCTTCTTGTTTAGGTTTACCAAAAAGCCTGTTAAACATTGTTGACGCTAAGCAACAAGAATCCTCTCTCGATCTTCTGCAACAAAGAACAAAATCAGAACCAAACGCTTAGTTCCAAATGCTNTTTAGGTTTACCAAAAAGCCTGTTAAACATTGTTGACGCTAAGAAACAAGAATCCTCTCTCGATCTTCTGCAAAAAAGAGCAAAATCAGAACCAAACGCTTAGTTCCAAATGCTTAGTTTCAAACAGCCGATCAACTTCGGTGAAAACAAAAACAATCAATTCCTACCAAAAGTCGATAAACCAGAGAGATTGAGACGGAAGGAACTATGAGAAGCAGAAATGAATCGAAAGAATTTGAAGTAGAAAAGCTTCCTCAATCGCTCCAGAAACTGGAGGACGAAGATTTAGAGTTCCTGCTCTCTTCACGTCGCTGTTTCGTCTCCACGCGGCAATCTACTTACTGGTTTCCGTAGATCAAATCAAAAACTACCAATTTTCACTCCGCCAATTCTATTTATATGGGGATATGGGCCGGGCTCGATTGGTACTCCAATGATGGGCTGAATATCTTATCATTGAATCGGCCCAAATTCATACTTGGGCTGCTGGACATGTATATGGGCCAAACCAGATAAAGTACAGAGAAGCCCAGTCACCACAGCTGTTCCCGCAAATTAATGCAAATGTCAAATATACCCTTACATCACGTCAATAATGACAAACTCTTTCAAATTTGATCTAATGACCCAAGAAAATATAAGATTCGAATTACATTGTTGATCAAATATACCCTTAATCGAGGCTCGACTCCTTTGGAGTCTTAGTCATTTTTTACTGCCTTCGAGGAAGCTTCTCTCCTTTTCTTTTGGAGTTGGCTCTGATACCATGTTAGACGAACACGACTCTCCACAATGGTATGATATTGTCCACTTTGAGCGGGCTTCCTCAAAAGACCTCATACCAGTGGAGAGAATATTATTTGTTTATAAACCCATGATCATTCCCTAAACTAGTAGACGTGGGACTTCCATCATCCAACACACAGCTTTATATACCCTCAAAATAAAACTTTCACTTTTCATAGGACATTTCAAGAGCGGCATTATTCATATTTGATGATCATAATTAGTATAAATAAAATCTTAAAGTAAATAAAATGTTTTTAAAATATATTAATAAAATATCATAGCTCTAAATTATCATTTATCCAAAAATAAATAAAATTTTGATTTTTTTTAACGTGTTAAGAATTAGCTCGAAATAAGCTTATGAGTCATTTATGGCGGCTCGGAGACCGGCTTGGAAAACCAAACATTTTAGTTAGAATAATGAACTTGGTGTCACTATCCTTTCCTCAATCATAAATTTGGTAGAAAAATTATTGCAAAACGTGGGGGACAAATATTCAATATTTATTATCCCAATCTTTAAAAAGTAACATTTTCAATCAGACATTATCCATATTAAAGTACTCCTTTTGCAGGATAACCTATTTTATATACTTTTAGTTTCATATTCAATTTCAATCCATCATTTCTAATAAATCGACATTAATATTTTCTTCATAAATACTCACCATCGTAATTATTATTATTATTATTATTTGATTTTTTTTATTTATCATTAAAATAATGATATTACTAATTGTTTATAATTAAGTTAAAAATAATATCTTCGACATCGGCACGTTCTTTAGATTCTTATCCTAAATTTATAATACTATATTATTACAAATTGATTAAAAAAAACAATATTAAAATATAAAAATTAAATTCTTTTGTGCTTTAAAGCCATACCATATCATAAAAGAATCTAAGTGGTCGTCTAGTCGTCCTATTTTTATAGTATGAGAATTATTGAATTATACTCATAAATTTTTAAATTCTATTAAGTGTTACAATTAATTTCTGAAATTATTATTTAATTTAGTTTATTAAGGAGTTATTAAATTTTTATATAAATAAATAATGTTTTTTATTATATTTTTTAATCAATAATTAAATTAAACAATTAATTATACATGATATATTTAAAAAAAAAAAAAAAAGAAATAGATAAGAATTAGAAAATAAGAAAATAAATAAATAAATAAGAAACTCGTGGAAAAGACATCATATTTGGAAAAAGCAAACAGTTTGATATGTCTTAAAGTGATGAAATTATTGGTGATTAAATTATTAGTCACTAAACACTCCAACCGAATGTGGTTTATTTATGGCACGTGCGAAATGAAATGTGAGGCCAAATTTATTTGGCGCAGATATGGAGGACGAAAAAAGGAGAAGATAAAAGGGCAGAAGCAAGAGAAGAAATATGAGAAAATAAAACACCCAAATTTGAGGCTAAACCCGAAGCCACGAAGCCACCCGAACTTCAGTTAGGAGGCGAATTCGGCGGCGGAGACAGCACACCGAAGGATTCTCGACAATGAACAGGTGGTTCATTGAGCCTTTCAGGAAGTTTGCGGCGGCCGGCGGACGGCGGTGCTTGGTCAAGGACGCTCATTGCGACTTCACTCATGGCGTTTCCGATGAGTTTAAGACGCCCAGAGCCGTTCCGAGGACGCCCAATGTTTCTGCATTTATGGCCATGCTCGGCCTACCTCCCTTACGTCTCAACCCCCTCTTGCCTTCCTCAGGTTCCCTACTTCTACCCTCTCTTTTTTTCCTGTTTTTTTATTTCTTTAAGGATAAAACGGTAATTTACCATCAACTAACATTGAAAGAATAATTAATTAATTCGAGTGAAATTACTCTTATATATGTGTAATCTTCTTTTTATTGACTATGACGTAAAAATAAATTCTATTTTGACGTAGATGTGAATTAGGTAGATTTTTTTTTTTCATGGATATTAAAATTTAGAAACGTGTATTAAAAACGATAAAAGTTATTTGAATATTAAACGTCAATTTTACTACTTATCAAATTTTTACTATATTTTATGTAATTGTATATTTCTATTGATAATTGAATTTAAAATATAGCTTTTAAATCATTTTTATAAAGTAATACCCATTAATAAAAATCTNTTTCGAGCTGTACAGTTGAATATATTGTGTGGCTTAAATAATTTTGCTTCTGGTTTTATTTTATTTACGGTTTAAAATGTTTTTTCCTTTGTATTTTGAATTTTTTCTTCTTAAAAACCTTAAATAAATAATAATAATAATAATAATAATAATAATATAAGAATATTATTATACTCAACCAAATAAAATAAAACGTCGTTTTCCGCCGCTTTTAAGTCTTATTCGTATTTTTAAATATTTTAAATTTGCTAAATTAAGAAATAGTGTTTTATTATAATAAAAAGTAATAATAAATTTATTTATTTTTGTTTCCAGTAGAGAATTCGGAGGGATTCCAATTCTCCGGCGAGGAGTCGTCTCCGCCATTAAATGAAGGCGAAGTTTCTCAGTTCCAAACTCACCATAGAAAGAAGGAAAAATCTCAGCGATCTGTGGATTCGACTTTCCTTCATTTTCCGTCGCTTTCTCGGCATTTTCCTTCGACTTTCCGATCGGCGATCCTCAACGCGCAGCGGCAATACGGTACGATTTCGATCTCTCTGTTGAATTTTGCTGAATCTTTTCATCGTTTTCGAATCGTGTAGCGATTCCAATATGTTCTTCGATGCGTTCGTTCTTGAGATCACTCTGAGATTTTACTCTGTTTAATAAAAAAATTTGAAAAATGTTTATTCAAAAGAAACAGAGCAATACTTATTGAATCTCATTCGATTTTATAATTATTTTAATTATTGAAATGAGATTGAAATTTGTTGTGATTAACTCTACAGCAACTTCTGCTGAGGTCCAGAAGCCTTCTCAGGAATCGGAATCGGAATTGGACGGTGAATTTGGAAATGAAGAATATGCGCCAAACGACGCCGTTTTCCTCGCCCCCAAAATCAACTCCTTTGGCCATTCATTCAGGTCATTTTGTGATCTCCTTTCTCAATTTTCTTTGTTTATTAGTTTTATTTATTTATTTTTAGATTTGCAATAGCTACAAGTTGATAATCTCAAAACAAAAAAAAGAAAATCATTTTTTCATATATTTTTTATATATAAATTTATGAACTTATTAGTATTAAATTTAAAATTTAACAAAATATTTTAATAAAAGTAATTTTTTGAAATTTTTTATTTTAATTTTATTGATAAGAAAAAAAATTATATCCAATTATCTTTTTAATAAAAATATTATGTTAATTTTTTTTTTCTATTTGTGTGAATATATTTTGCAGGGATTATGACGCCGAAAGCGCAAGGCAAAAGACCGTCGAAGAACTCTACCGCTTGAACCACATCAACCAAACATATGATTTTGTAAGTTCAATTACATTTCTACTTAATTTTTTTTATTAAGTTAAATTACCAATTAGAAATTAAAAATTGTTAAATTATTGATATTACTAAAAATCCTTTCAATAAGATCTTAAACTGTATTATTTGCCGTCTACGCTACTCACAAAAAAACGATAACGGGATATTGTGTATGATGTGAAATTAGGATTTTAAAGGTAAAAAAAAGTGAGATAAAGTCGTTTCAAACGAGTCTTAAACTATGTCGTTGGAGTCGGAGATGGAATTAGGGTTTTAAAAAGGATGGTTTTGGTGGAAAAACAGGTAAAGAGAATGAGAGAAGAGTACGGGAAGTTGGACAAAACAGAAATGAGCATATGGGAATGCTGTGAGCTGCTGAATGAAGTGGTGGATGAGAGCGATCCAGATTTGGATGAGCCTCAGATTCAGCACTTACTCCAATCTGCTGAAGCCATTCGAAAAGACTATCCCAACGAAGATTGGCTCCACTTGACTGCCCTTATCCACGGTCATATTTCCTTCCTATTTTATATATATATATATATATATTTATTTATTTCTATAAAAAGAAAAAATAATAAAATAATAAAATAATAATACTGTTGGGGTCTCAGATCTTGGAAAGGTTCTCCTTCTTCCTATCTTTGGAGGGCTTCCTCAATGGGCTGTTGTTGGTATGTTCTTTTTTTCTCTATCCTACTTTTGAATATCAATTAATTAATTATTAATTAATCAATTAATCAATTAATCAAATATTTGGTAGGTGATACATATCCTCTTGGCTGTGCCTTTGATAAGTCAATTGTTCATCACAAGGTAACAAAACTGTTACCCTTTTCATTTTATTTTTAATTTTAAGTATTAAAAATAAAAACAAAATAATTATCGGTAAAATTTTAATATTTCTTTATTATGGGATGTATATTATGCAGTACTTCAAAGACAATATAGACCAGGATAATCCAGCTTACAACACAAAATATGGAATCTATTCTCATGGATGTGGACTCGACAATGTAGTGATCTCTTGGGGGCACGACGATTATATGTACATGGTATAATTACTTTATAACATATTAAATTAACCCTTTTTAGAATATAGTTTTTATTTAACCTTAATTCAATAATACGCAGGTTGCTAAAGAAAATGGAACAACTCTACCTTCAGCCGGATTATTTATCATTAGATATCACTCATTTTATCGTAAGTTTATTTAATTTTTGGTATATAGTACGATGTAAATTAATTATATAAATAAATTTGAGGAGTGATTAATAATTATATATATTTTTTTGTAGCAATGCATCAGGAAGGAGCATATCGACACTTGATGAACAAGGAGGATCTTGAGAATTTGAAGTGGCTTTCAGTTTTCAAGTAATTTTAATTTTTTATTTATTTATAATTTTTTACTTTTTTAATTAAAAAATTATTTAATATTTAAAATCATTTCCAGCAATTACGACCTTTACAGCAAGAGCAAAGTTCTTGTTGACGTGGAAAAGGTCAAACCCTACTACCAATCCCTCATTCGAAAGGTTAGAACTCAACACCGATTTATTTATTTATTTATTATTTATATTCATTTATTAAAAGGGTAGTTTTTACTTCGTTTTTTTGCAGTACTTCCCCTCCAAGCTTAAATGGTGATGATCATGATCAAGACGAAGATGAAGATCAAGGATTCATGAAATGAAATCCATGGTGGGTTCATGAACCCAAGCTTGGTATCGGACGTGTAGGATAAGTATTGCTATCGTATTTATAGTTTGTAGTTTGTGAGCGAATTATATTATTTTGCTGTGTGTGTAAAATTTTCATCTAAACTTTATTGCCTTGTGTAATAAGATTAATATAATGCAAATATGTTTGAGTGAGAGTTTATGTCACAAACACATTCATATGAACTCTAGTTCCTTCATCCTACATGTCAGGAGTTGAAAAGAATTGTATTTATTTGTTTATGTCGAGCGGAATAGATATCAACAAAAAGGTAAGTAAAGGTGTACGTAGCCTATTTACCAGTGTTATTGTCGGTCGACTTCAAGTATTTGGTAAACTGCTCTATCAATAGAAAAGGCGGAAGCAGCTGGTATATAAATTACTTGCTTCGATCTTCAATAGTGGTCAGTACCAATTCAGTCATGTTTTTATTTATTTTATTTTCTTTTTTATTTTTCTCAGTTAATAAAATAAAAAATTTATAAGTGATAGGAGTGTAAATGCATTTAATTAATTAATGGCAACTTTTCTATTAATTTTAAATGCATAAATTAGCATTTCTTTTGCAGGCCGAGCAATGGCCCATTGGGCTATTTTTAAACGAGCGTTTCACTATTAAGCCCACAAACATTGGGGGTTAGGGCTATAAATATGAACACGTGTGATACACGCGCTCTGCTTTTTCCCGGTGTTCTTCACTTTTTTCGGTCATTGCTCTATCATGTCTCTCATTTCACTTCAAAATTTATCGCGCAACTCCCTCAACTCTCTCGAATTTCGATTTCCACCCCGTTATACTTTCAACTTCCCACTCAATGCCCACTCCTTTTAGTCACATTTTTCACACAATTTTCTCTAATTAAAGTAGAGCCAACGCTACTGGTCGAGCTAAGCTAGCCGGGCTTGAAGGGAAACGACGCCTATCGATTACATGTCTTGAATTTTTTGCATGTAGGTAGAGGTAGAAATAGTTAAAATTACTTTTATCATGTTCAAAGTCACTCTTAAGCTTGTCTGAAGATGGGAGCCTGATTTGTCACCTCTCGGGTGGGATAGACATTGTTGTTGGTTTGATTTGTTTCAGATAAAAAAAGCAAGATTCCTGTAAATGACCTCTTGACCCTCGTTGAACGGGGGCATTGAAAGTTATGGCAGGGTAGTACATTCATTTGTCTTATTATATGAACCAATTTCGTATCGTAACTTTTCATTGATAATTACAATATAAATAAGTTATTTGAAATGTCGATGTCAATGGAATTGCTGATTTCTTAATGTTGTCATAACGTTGATAGAAATTTTGAGAAAAAAAATTAGATAATGATGTTTATGATGTGATTCTCGTGATAAGAACCATTTTTTATTTTTTTTCGGGTTCGGAAAGTCAAAGATGGGAGAGATCAAGTAATGAAATATAATTATCTTAAGATATATGACTTAAAAAGATAATCTTTTATATTTATTGAACTTGGTTGTAATTAATAAATTGTAATTTAATTATAGCAAAATTAGATTATAATTATGGTGGCATGGTTGGAATTTTTGGAAAAATAAATTACAAATTTATGAATTGATGGTCATTTATATTGATAATTATCACTTTAATTATAACTTAATTATGTTATAATTAATAATTTTTAGTAGTCATTAAAAAGCTTGGGCAATAATTGTATTTTCATATAATTAAAAATAATATCAACAATAATATACAAGAAAATTACGATAGATTTAGAATTTTATAAATTTATTAGCCAAAAATAAAAAAACGAGGTTGGCGGGAAAAGGGGTGAGAATTCCGACGACTCGTCGGAATTCTCACAACCTCACCCTACACGTTTCCCTCAACGCCAAGAATACGCCAATGACCTTCAGTCGAGCCTCACAGAATCCACATGCAAAGAAAACTAACATGATACAGAGTAAAAATGGAAGGAGAAGAAGAAAAGACTGTTGAGTTACTTCATGACGAGACGCCGACAATCACCCTTGTCGAGACTCATTGTCCCGTATAGTGTAGATAATACCGTAAAATAGGGGACTAACCAGGCGGGGAACACCATGATGCACACGAGTGATTATTGCCGAACGGTGTTGTAATTTTGTGTCCAGGTTCAAACCTTGGTAGGTACAGATGGAAATTATTAAATTATATTTAATGTTTTGTATTAAAAAATAAGATAAATTTTAATGGTCACAAATTAGTTGGAGCCTTTCCATTTTTGTCGTGTAAGAGTAATAAACAAATAAAAGTTGGCTGCCAAAGAAGCTGACGAGTCGGGCAGAAAAGAACTGTCGTCCAATTATCATTTAACACGTGGACGCCAAATTATTGAAAACGACTCAATAGAGAAATATCATATTTTCGGATGAGAATACATTATTAAATTTGTTGTGAAAAAAATAAAAACATATTTTTACATTTTTGTTTTATTGGATTTAAATTAACTCATCAAAATATCACAATTTCGACAAAATTAGAGGTTGAAATCCGTTGAAGTCAGAAAAAAAAGGAAGAAATGAATAAGATGACGGATGTATTATTTAATACGTAACTTCTTCTGCGTTTTGGTAGCTAGAATTCGAAGCAATTTTATTAAAGTCAGCGATTCTTTGAGAGGATCTGTGGATTAGCGATGGAATCTCCATTACTGCGCCGCCGTGAATTGGTGAACAAGAGGCGTTGCAGAGGAGTGATTTTAGTTCCGCTTGGATTACTTGCCATCGCAGGTAGTTCAGCTAATCTTCACCTTCGTTTATTTTTTTCTGTTGTATTGAATGTTTTCGTTTTAGATTTTGGATTCATCGTAAATCAAGGGCTAGAGAAGTTTCATCTGAGGGTAATTGTTCGGCCTTATCGAGGAGATTTCGGAGTTCTTTTGTTTTACGACGATTTTGACTTTGTTTTAGTTCTTCGTTTGTCTTGAATGATTTCGGAGTTCTTTTGTTTTACGATTGTTTTGTTGATGTCAAGTTCTACTTCAGATTGAACTGTTGCATTTGCGACTGATTCGAACTCGTTTGTTTTACGACTGATTCGAACTGTTGCATTTGCGATTGTTTTGTTGATGTCAAATTGTACTTCTTCGTTTGTTTTACGATTACCTGAACATTTGCGACTGATTCGAACTCGTTTGAGTCTCTTTATGTAGTTGTTGGCTATATCCTTGGAGGTTCCATTAATGGTTTGGTATTTAATGAGGAAAGCAAGCACTCTGGTGGAATAGATATCAGTAATCCCGAAATTGTTGAGTCAGAGAAGGGAGTTGTTGCTGCTGATGACGGCCGCTGCTCCGAAATTGGAGCGTCGATGCTTAGGCAGGGAGGGCATGCCGTTGATGCTGCAGTCGCAACTGCATTGTGCCTCGGTGTGGTGGGTTCGATGTGGAGCGGGATAGGCGGTGGAGGTTTTATGCTTGTCCGATCCGCATCGACTTTGCAAACCACAGCTATTGATTTCCGGGAGACCGCACCCTTGGCTGCATCTCAGGTTCAAAATCTCTCCCTCTTTTGGTAGAACAGATGGTTGTCTTTTAGCCTGCAACTCTCAAAAGTACACCGTAAAAAGATGGGTTAGAAACTACGACTCTTTACAATAGTATAATATTGTCAACTTTGAACATAAACTCTAATGACTTTGCTTTTGGTTTCTGTAAAAGGCCTCATTCCATTCTTACTCATAAACTTAGGATCATTCTCTTACTTAGCCAACGTAGGACTCTCTCCCAACAATACTCCACTCGAACAAAGTACACCACAGAGCCTCTCCTGAGACCTATGGATCCCTTGAACAACCTCCTCTTAATTGAGACTCGACTCCTTCTCTGGAGCCCTCGAACAAAATACACCATTTGTTCGACACTTGAGTCACTTTTGACTACACTTTCGAGGCTTGTAACTTCTTTGTTCGACATTTGAGGATTCTATTAACATGGCTAAGTTAAAGGCATGACTCTTATACCATGTTAGGAACCACGATTCTCCACCATGGTATGGTATTGTCCACTTTGAGTATAAGCACTCACGGCTTTGGTTTTGGTTTCTCCAAAAAGCCTCATACCATTGGAGATAGATTCTTTATATAAACTTATGACCATTCTCTTCATTAGCCAATCCCTTCCAACAATCCTGGAAAAAGGAGAGTGAAAAGTTGTAAGCTGTTTCATTTTGGTAATGTGCAGGATATGTATGAAACCAATGTGACTGCCAAAAGTTTGGGGCCACTATCAATTGCAGTTCCTGGAGAGATAGCTGGCCTTCATGAAGCTTGGTTGAGATATGGCCGTTTGGCGTGGCGGTCCTTATTTGAGCCTGCTATAAAGCTTGCCAAGGATGGGTTTGTGATATCTCCTTATGTAGGACAGTCCTTAGTTTCCTCTACCAACATGATCCTAAATGATCCTGGGTTGAGACGAGTTTACGCACCAAATGGTAAAATAGTACAAGCAGGCGACACTTGCTACAACGTTGAGCTAGGCAAGAGCTTAGAGGCTGTGGCAGATCAAGGGCCGCAAGCCTTCTATAACGGTGCTGTCGGAGAGAAGTTGGTGAAGGATGTGAGGGAAGCTGGTGGGATTTTATCCATGGAGGATTTGAGGAACTACACAGTTGAAGTAACCGAGGCAATGACTACCGAGGCAATGGGCTACACAGTGCATGGCATGCCACCTCCTTCAAGTGGAACACTTGGCTTTGCTATGGTCTTGTCCTCTCTTTACCTCCTACTTAAAACTTTTCTGAAATCCCTTTTGATTCCAGACTCTATTCTTGAATGAACAGGTAATGAACATCTTCAAAAGCTACAATGATCCTGATGCCACCAAGGGAAATCTTGGCCTACATCGACTAATTGAAGCATTGAAGCACATGTATGCCGAGCGAATGAACTTGGGCGATCCTCGGTTTTCGAACATTAGCAACTCTGTCTCCAACATGCTCAGTCCATCATTTGCTAAGAAAATTCAGGAAAAGATAATAGACAACGCTACTTTTCCTCCGGATTACTATCAATACAGGTATCGATCAAATGAAAAAAACACGCTCAGCCCGTTATTCTCTTCGAACTCTTGTTGGAATTCGAACAAGGTTATTGATGTCTTAAATGTTTAGATTTGCTCTAAGTTTGCTAATTTTAACTTGTTCTTTACAATTACTAGGTGGAATCAGCTAAGAGATAGTGGAACTAGTCACTTTTGCATTGTGGATGCAGAGAGAAACGCTGTTTCATTGACAACAACCGTAAATGAGCACTTTGGGGCTGGCCTTCTCTCACCTTCTACTGGTATTGTTCTTAATAATGAAATGGGAGACTTTTCTGTGCCCACAGATATCTCTCCAGATAAACTCCCCCCAGCGCCTGCAAATTTCATCCAGCCAAACAAGAGGCCCCTCTCTTCCATGATACCTCTTATTGTCACGAAGGTACAACTCTTATTTACACATTTGATTGTTTTGGATCTTCTGATATTCATGACTTTGCTCTAATATCATATTCAAAAGTTTATCTGTGAGATCCTACATTCGTGGAGGAGAATGAAACATTCTTCATAAGGGTGTGGAAACTTCTCTCTAGCTGACGCGTTTTAAAAACCTTGAGGGGAACCCCGAAAGGGAAAACCCAAATAGGATAATATCTACGGGCGGTGGGCTTGGGCTGTTACAAATGGTATCAGAGCTAGCTATCGGGCGATGTGTCAGCGAGGAGGCTGAACCCCGAAGGGGGTGGATTGAGAGAGTCCCACGTCGATTGAAGAAGGGAACGAGTGCCAGCAAGGACGCTGGACGCTAAAGGGGGTGGATTGTGAGATCCCACATCGGTTGGGGAGGAGAA
>NC_036648.1:9552984-9554784 GCF_002806865.2 Cucurbita pepo subsp. pepo | reverse complement strand
AAAAAAAAAAAATGGAAACAAAGTTGTTTGTACGAGAGATTCGACTTGTTTCGTTACCGAAAATAGGAATAGGGGACATTGCAATTTTCTTCCAAGTCCGATACGGTAGTTGTAGCAGCTTTACACTTGTTTTTTTTTTTTTTACCCTTTTTCTTGACAAAGGATTTTATATGTTAGATTCGTTTTCATGAACGAAAATGTCTTATTAGCTAAGTAGATTATTTAGATTAAAGATAACTATTCCATTCATATTGAGAAGAAAAGGTAGGTAAGTTTTTTACCGGTAAATGGAAAACGTCGAACCAATAACGTTTCAAAATCTAAAATAACTCTTTTCACATTGTAGGTGTGAAATAATTAATTTTAAGGCAAAAAAAAATATATTTATATATATACATTTTTTTAATAAAAAAAGAAAAGAAAAGAAAAAGGGGTGTGGGACAAAATGAGGAAGCATGGGTAGAAATCTGGTGGGGAACACATCATTTAAGAAGCTTCATCATGATTTGCTTCTTGACTGATCAAAGGGAGTCTGTTATAAACGTGAAGATTAACCATCATCCGATCAAATTGCTTTTGTGGCCCACAAGATTTCCCCTTTTTCAACCACGTCATACCCTCTTGCCTCCACCCCCACCGTTTTTCCTAAAACCCTAATTTTTTAAACAAACCCACCCCCAAAATCTTATAAGAGTGCAACCCGCGAGACATAACAGCTAAAATTGACAATATTTGCTAACGGTTGGCTTAGGTTGTTACAAATGGTATCAGACCCTCTCCATAGTAATCACGTTTTAAAACCATATATGTGATGGACCAGAGTGAATAATAGGCAATGAGAGATACATCCCAGTATTAATTACTTATATATCTGATAATCTAAATTTGTAATTAAAAAGACACATCAAGATACTTCTCATGTGCCTTGCCTATCAAGCAACCTTCTTCTTAATCTCTCTCTCTATGCAACATTCATGGGTAAAAGCATAATGACCATTTCCCCACCTCAATGCCCATGTGAGTCTCTCTCTCTCTCTATCTCTCTCTCTATAGCATATTTCTTGATGAAGAAATTTAGGGTTGAAAGAGAATTTGATCTTGCCTTA
The DNA here is from genome assembly GCF_002806865.2 of Cucurbita pepo subsp. pepo. Classification (NCBI taxonomy): domain Eukaryota; kingdom Viridiplantae; phylum Streptophyta; class Magnoliopsida; order Cucurbitales; family Cucurbitaceae; genus Cucurbita; species Cucurbita pepo. The sequence goes on along the minus strand of NC_036648.1, from coordinate 9,553,678 downwards.
GAATCTGAGTTTTGTACTCAAAAAGGCTTCGCCACGTACACGCTTATCACTGTCGGTTGTTTCATCTTTATCTCCATGTTTTTCGTTGGTCTGTATCATTTCTAAATTCTTACGTTTGTGTCTATTTAATATAGAACTTAAAAGATTAAGGTTTAAAGATTTGTCAGATGCATTTTAATGTTCAAAAACTTGAACCGAGATGCTCTAACAAAACTTCGAGGTGTCGAGATGTGGGCGTGTTCTAAAACAAAGCCAAGACCAATTTACATGTTAAATATATATACATATAGTTGTAAGTTTAGGAGTTGGGCCTAAGAGAGCAATGGGTGTGAAAGAAGGCCATTTTGTTGGTTGGCTTTTGCTTTTGGAGTCAGTCAAGGGTTCAAACAAAAGAAACAAGGCCACCTTTTCCCTATCATTCTTTTTCTTCTTCTTCTTCTAAATTTCCCAAAACTTGATCTTCTCCTAAATTTCCCAAAACTTGATCTTCTCCTAAATTTCCCAAAACTTGATCTTCTCCACCTTCTTCCTCATTTTTGGACAAAACCCAGTTTTTAGATTTCAATTTTAGTCATTGGGGTGTGAAAATTCCCTATTTTTTCTTTCATAGTGATGAGAATTTGCAGTACCAAGTTGATATCAAGCTTGAAAGAGGGAAGGAGAAGGAGAGGAAGATAGTAATAGCATATATCTC
>NC_036648.1:9545804-9547401 GCF_002806865.2 Cucurbita pepo subsp. pepo | reverse complement strand
TTTATTTTGTTTTTTTAAGTTATTAATTAATATAGAGAGAAATAGAGAGTAAGGTGGTGCATGTTGAGTTGTTAGGACGTGCATGGAAACTATATAATAAAGTTGGAAGTGTGATTAGGTAGCTGTTTCATCGTAGTTTCTAAAGGGAATAAAAGAAAGAACAAAGATATTATGAATGTAAAAGAGATTTGAGAGAGAGAAGAATAAACTTTTGGATTTGTTCTAGAAATATAAAGTTGTGGGTCCGCCCACAAATTTGAATTCGATATCGAAACTTTAAATCAATTGAGTTTTACTCACAATTCAACGCTAATACTGACTCGTAAGTACGAAGATATGATGAGCCACTAAGAATTAATGTAATAGCCCAAAGTCATCGCTAGTAGATATTGTCTGTTTTGGCTCATTACGTATCGCTATCAGCCTCACAGTTCTAAATCGTGTATTTTAGGGAGAGGTTTCCACATGCTTATAAGAAATGTGTCTGAGATCCCACAATCCACCCCCTTGGAGCCCAGTGTTCTCATTTGGCACATTACCAGGTGTTTGGCTCTGATACCATTTGTAAAGCCCAAATCCACATCCACTCCCTTGGGGCCTAGCGTCCTCGTTGGCACACCACCAGGTGTCTGGCTCTGATACCATTTGTAAACTCCCAAATCCACTGCTAGCAGATATTGTCCGTTTTGGCCCTTACATATCATTGTCAGTCTCGTGATTTTAAAATGTGTCTGGTAGGGAGAGGTTTCCACACCATTAATGCTTCATTCCCTTCTCCAACCGATGTGAGATCTTACAGTTAGTAACTAGACCGTTCCACATTTTCATTTGTAAACTTGGATAGTTTTTATGTTATCCTATGCCTTTTTCTACAATGAACGATGTTCTAAGTTCAAATAGTTCTACGAAACTATTTAGGGTACGAAAGCTTGTTCGTGCATCTAGGTTATCCAACTTTAACGATCAGTGATCAATATCCACGTTATCTAATTAGTCACACCTGATAATTTCTCAATATCCACGTCCTGATAATTTCTCCACCCGCTAGGGTTACGAGAGGAAAGATCCTAAAGGGATTAGGGATGTTGGGTGGGAATATTGGGAGGGAAGGATGTACCTATTTATGTAAGATTTTGGTTGCTTTTAAAGGTAGGAAGAAGGGCTTTGGGTTAGGGTTTCTTTATGGTTTGCAGATTTGGTCCCAAAAAGAAGTTGCAATAAGAATTATATATTAGTGCAAACACGAATATCACAACCTTTTCTTGGATTCTTCCCCTTTTTAGTATACACAAAACAATTACCATAACTACTTTACTTAACTTAGTCCTTAAGTAAAAGGAAATGGATATCCCCTTTCCCCGATCACGCTAAAACTAATATGAAATGAAACTCAAAACTATAATGTTCTATGAATTTTGGATATGTGGATGCAGCTAAAATGAACGGTATAGAACGAGAGTTGCTTAGACTTGTGTCTTCAATGAATTTGAATTGGTTTGATTCAATTAGTTCTAGAAAAAACTAACAAACTCAATCCATAAAGTTTTCATTTATTTCATTTATTTAAAGACCAGCAAAAAAAAAAAAAAAACTCGAA
>NC_036648.1:9529055-9545741 GCF_002806865.2 Cucurbita pepo subsp. pepo | reverse complement strand
TTTTTTTTTTTTTTTTTTTTTTTTTTTTTTTTTTTTTTTTTTTTTTTTTTTTTTTTTGGTGTTTTTTTGCTTTATTCCATTAAAGATTCCAAGTTTATTTTGTTTTTTTAAGTTATTAATTAATATAGAGAGAAATAGAGAGTAAGGTGGTGCATGTTGAGTTGTTAGGACGTGCATGGAAACTATATAATAAAGTTGGAAGTGTGATTAGGTAGCTGTTTCATCGTAGTTTCTAAAGGGAATAAAAGAAAGAACAAAGATATTATGAATGTAAAAGAGATTTGAGAGAGAGAAGAATAAACTTTTGGATTTGTTCTAGAAATATAAAGTTGTGGGTCCGCCCACAAATTTGAATTCGAGATCGAAACTTTAAATCAATTGAGTTTTACTCACAATTCAACGCCAATATCGACGACTCTTAAGTACGAAGATATGATGAGCCACTATGAGTTAGTGTAATAGCCCAAAGTCATCGCTAGTAGATATTGTCTGTTTTGGCTCGTTACGTATCGCTATCAGCCTCACAGTTCTAAATCGTGTATGTTAGGGAGAGGTTTCCAAATGCTTATAAGAAATGTGTCTGAGATCCCACAATCCACCCCCTTGGGGCCTAGTGTTCTCGTTGGCACATTACCAGGTGTTTGGCTCTGATACCATTTGTAAAGCCCAAATCCACATCCACTCCCTTGGGGCCTAGCGTCCTCGTTGCCACACCACCAGGTGTCTGGCTCTGATACCATTTGTAAACTCCCAAATCCACTGCTAGCAGATATTGTCAGCCTCGTGATTTTAAAATGTGTCTGGTAGGGAGAGGTTTCCACACCCTTAATGCTTCATTCCCTTCTCCAACCGATGTGAGATCTTACAGTTAGATAACTAGACCGTTCCACATTTCCATTTGTAAACTTGGATAGTTTTTTTTGTTATCCTATGCCTTTTTCTACAATGAACGATGTTCTAAGTTCAAATAGTTGTTCTACGAAACTATTTAGGGTACGAAAGCTTGTTCGTGCATCTAGGTTATCCAACTTTAACGATCAGTGATCAATATCCACGTTATCTAATTAGTCACACCTGATAATTTCTCCACCCGCTAGGGTTACGAGAGGAAAGATCCTAAAGGGATTAGGGATGTTGGGTGGGAATATTGGGAGGGAAGGATGTACCTATTTATGTAAGATTTTGGTTGCTTTTAAAGGTAGAAGAAGGGCTTTGGGTTAGGGTTTCTTTATGGTTTGCAGATTTGGTCCCAAAAAGAAGTTGCAATAAGAATTATATATTAGTGCAAACACGAATATCACAACCTTTTCTTGGATTCTTCCCCTTTTTAGTATACACAAAACAATTACCATAACTACTTTACTTAACTTAGTCCTTAAGTAAAAGGAAATGGATATCCCCTTTCCCCGATCACGCTAAAACTAATATGAAATGAAACTCAAAACTATAATGTTCTATGAATTTTGGATATGTGGATGCAGCTAAAATGAACGGTATAGAACGAGAGTTGCTTAGACTTGTGTCTTCAATGAATTTGAATTGGTTTGATTCAATTAGTTCTAGAAAAAACTAACAAACTCAATCCATAAAGTTTTCATTTATTTCATTTATTTAAAGACCAGCAAAAAAAAAAAAAAAACTCGAACTATACAAACCCGCCTCTAATTCGACCTGTGGCATAAGTTTCAAGTGGAAATCGATATCATGAGTTTACATGGCTGCATGGTTCCAACTGCCAGCAACCAGCAAAGGACATGACACGATTGTACAACCTATAGAACAGATCCTGTTCAAGTAACTTCGTTATCCTCGTTACCCTTTCGACTCCGAAGCCAACGAGCTAAATATTTTCCATCAGAACAAACCACAAGGTTTTATTGAGAAGATGATTCTAAGGGAAGTGAAAATTTTGATGTAGCAGTTATGTACAACCTAGTAGTGTCACTATTTGGTGGTGTTCTACTATCAACTTCAGAACGACTCTGTTTGAGCCTTAGGAGTTCGATTCTTACTTCCATGACAAGGCGTGTGCTATGGTCATAAGTCGTTCGTCAACAAGCTCGAGCCTCCGACACCGGCAGACGCTTCATGAGAGATCCACTGCTGCCATGAACTAACAACGACGAAAAGAGGCAGGACAACCTTGCTATCATTGGCTTTGACTTACCCATCCAAGGGCCAACTGCAAGTTCTCTACCTGCACTGTCGATGCACGTACCGTGATATCCTTCTAGATCGTCTTTCGTAATCAGGACTGCATCTCCTCCTGAGGGAGGGCTAGAACTTGCAACGGGTCGACGGTTGCTGTATTCTTGAACAGCCTGTGTGTTATATAAGACATAAGGATGAAACTATCTGATTTCCACAAGCTTCTGATCTAAAAGACTTCCAAGTTTAAGGAGTAATTTCTTTTACCTCCCACTGTGAGGGGGCGAGCAACACCCGTGGTCTTCTCGAGCGCACGTATTCCAGCGCAGCAGATGGGGTCATGTGCTTATATTTGACCTGAACAACAAACAAAGGAAATCAACATAATCTCGATGTTTTGTGCAAGTTTAAATGTAACAGCCCAAGTCCACACGATTGACCAGAACTAGAGTCACTAGTAGATATTGTCACTCTTTGGGCGTTTTTAAAATGTATTAGGGAGAGAGATCTCCACACCCTTATAAAGAATGTTGCATTCCCCTCTCCTAGGCTCTCTTTCGGGCTTCCCCTCAAAGATTTTAAAACGGTCTGCTAGGAAGAGGTTTCCACACCCTGATAAAGAATGTGATAAAGAATGTTTCGTTCTCCAGTCCTAGGCTATCCCTTTCGGGCTTCCCTTCAAGGTTTTTACAACGCGTCTGCTAGGGAGAGGATTCCACACCCTTATAAAGAATGTTTCATTCCCCAATCCGGGGCTTTCCATTTCAAGCTTCCCCTTAAGGTTTTTAAAACGCATCTGCCAGGGAGAGGTTTCCACACCCTTTTGTTCCCCTCTCTTGGGCTTTCCCTTTCGGGCTTCCCCCCAGGTCGTTTCACTAAGGAGAGGTTTCCACACCCTTTTGTTTCCCTCTCCTCGGTTTTCCCTTTCGGGCTTCCCCTAAGGTTTTTAAAACGCTGCTAAGGAGAGATTTCCACACCCTTATAAAAAAATGTTTCGTTCCCTCTCCGACCGACGTAGGATCTCACATCAAATTTCTGGATATGTCATAAACGAGGATTTCTTTTCACACGTCTCACTACAGTACAGAATTTCGACATAGAAGGGTAGTACATGATATTACCAAATAGCAAAGCACAATGGTCGTGCTCCTTCCTCGCCCCGCTTTACAATGGACGTACGTTGTTTTACCACACAACGCGTTTCCTGAAGACAGAACAAAAACATGTTAAATCATAGCACACACATTGTAAGAAACAGGGGAAGAAACGACGCTACAAAACGTTACAGCTACGAAAATAACTCACTGTGAATGAAGTCCACAGCTCGACTAATATCAGAAAATTTCGGAGCAAAACAATAATCTCTCGTCGGGATCTTTAAATGATCGATTCCATAGCGCTGCAGAACGTTCAAAAGTCAGGCAATTAGTACAACTTTCATGCCTCAAATGGTTATTCAAAACAAGAAAACTCGTCTCTCTTCAATCGAATCAGGCAACACAATATTTCAAGCTCTAAGAACAAGAAAATACACATGAACAACTGCAAACAAAGAAGCAAAACTCACATAATACAACGAAGATGGAACTAATGTTTCATAAGGTTCATTGAGAGTGATAACACCACCGACACCGAGCTCCTTCAACCTCGGCACGTCTTTGGGGAACGGCACTGCACCGAGCAAAAGAAACTGGGAAGGCAAGACAAAGTTCTTGACATTAATGACAGAAAAACTCAATGGAAAATCCTTGATCAGTATAATGCAGAGACAAATCTGCAACAAAAATCACATAAACACACACAAAAAAAGGAAGCAAATCCATATAGTTTCATGGATTCATACAGTCTTAATATATCATGATCATCAAGTTCATCAGATTCTAACAATCAAATCCATCACACATACAAACTTCAACAATTAAAAGCCAAACAGATCAAAAACGCCTTCAAAGATTAAAGATAGTCCTTAAGCAGTTCGATGAACACGAAGCAAACAAAGAAATGAACGAACCTGATCGATTTCATCCCACCATCTGAATTCAGCCTCCATTTTATTCCGAAGAACGTTATACAGAAGGGTAGGGTAAAACAGGATTCGAGCCCCAGCCCCAACCAACGCTCTTTTGGCATCGACCTTCACAATCTGATCGCTACCCATTCCATTTTCCCGATCATTCCCAGCATCTTCCAATTCCACGATCTTCATCGCAAGAACACCAGAAGAAAATTCTAATATCCAGATGAACAAATCGAAACCCCAGAAGAAAAATCTAATACCCAGATGATCAAATCGACACCCGATTCCCACGGAATTAGGGGTAAAATCAAATCGGAATTTCAGTAAAAATGAGGGATAATACGAAAATTACATGAATGGGTGAGAATCGGAAGTATTGGAAGATCGAAGGAAAAGAGGAATCGATCGGAAAGCGAAAGAAATAGAAACGAAACACCACAGGTTAAGGAATGGATCAATTTAGAGAAACGGAGAGTGAGAGCATCTCTCTACTAAGAAATGGAATCATCCGCAGAATTCGAATTTATATGGAAACTGAATAATCAATTGAGGATCAAGCATTTATCCGCACACACCCAAAAAAAATTTAAGTCAGAATCGATTCCAAATTCTAGCTCATGTACATTCTAGATTGCAACTATTAAATTATTTTATCTCAATCTTAGCGATTAAGATATTTCAACTCCATTCTAAACCAACTGTTAATATCACACATCTAAATATGGTAGATAAAGATATAAATGAAGCTATAGGTAACCGATTAGGCCGCTTGTTGTTAATTAAATTTGGATTAAAGACCCACTTCTTAATGAAAATTTAGATATTGAAATATAATGTTTAAAGTATTTAATTTTTAATTAATTAATTAATTAATTTAGTGGAAAGTATATACTTTAGATGAATTTCTCATTTTATTTTAAGAATTAAAAAAAATTAATTTAAAAGGCACATTTATGATGTTTCCAAATCAAGTTTTTTTTTAGATATGGACAATCTTACAAAGCTTTCCACTAAGGCTATAAATAAAGTTTTTTTTTTTTTTAAATATTTTTTTAGATAAGAAAATAGAAAATAAAGTAAACAAAAATAAAAAATAATAATAATAAAAAGGAGAAAAGGGGGGAAAACCCAATTTCTTAAAGTAATTAATTAAAAAAAAGCCCCCAAAGTTTTAAGTTTCTCACTTTATGCCACTTTTTAGTGCAACACGTATTTCTAGAATTAATTCTATTATTGTCTTAGGAATAAATTATTTTTAGAAACAACAACTTTTTAATTAACAATAAATAATTTATTTACTATTTTTGGAACAATTTATTATGTCTCACGAATCAAATAGTTTTATAATAATATATATTCTAGTTAAAATATAAAGGTCCAAGATTCGAATCTCTCGAATTTCACAAGTCATTGAATTCAAATTTGTTGGGTTCGTGGCTCAGTTTGACCAGCTCCATGAAAGTTCAAGTGACGAGATCTTATATGATTGAGTTTGGGAGGTAAAGCGTTTTCGCTCTTTCCCCTCGTCAACTTGATAAAACATTTTCGAGTCGGGTTCTTTAGATCCACGTGTTTTTTTATCGGACCCAATGATGAAGAAGGGCACACGTACCTAAACCCAACCCACTAAGTGGGCATCAAGCTTTTGACCCAAAAGAGGGTTAAGGGGAAGTGCAAGCCCATTTGGTTCATCAAAGTTGTTGTAAAAGCAAAGGCCCACATGGATCATGGACAGCAATCAAGCATTTTCTTTCAAATTAGTGGCACACAGAGAAGAACAATGGCAATAAGTGAAGGAGGGGAATCCATGAACTAAATCTAGTTCGGGAAGAATCCATGAATTAACCTAATGCATAAAGTTTTTGTTTATTTGAACCCGACCCAGTCTAAATAAGTTCATAACTCAACCTAACTCGTATGAACTGGACTGAGTTGATCGAATTTTTTTAACACACTTAGCTCGGAAAAAAATCGAATTTTTTTATTCAATCATAAAGAGATGGGAATAGAAGGCTTTTGAGTTGGGTAAGGAACATATATTGGTGCTCTATCAATGGCTTCCACTAGAAGTGTGGTAGCATGAAAGAATACTTAAGTGCTTCCCAAAACTTCTTATTTTCACACTTCCATTTAGGCCTTTTTTATAGAGTTATAATGGTTTTGGTGGCATCCCTATTCAGAAGCAAACCCTGCAACCGCCTGCTTTTTCCCATTCATTTTCACACCAAAACGCTTCGTGTAAAAAACAAGTCTCGATTCTATAATTTAAACTTTTTAGCTCGTTGGATGGTTATGAATTAAACATAGTCAAAATCGAGCTACCGAGATCTAGATAGTCAAATCTCTCAATACCCCATTTGAAACCATCTCAGTCTGTGTGATATGGAGGAGTGTTCAAATGACTCGATAACCCGAAATCCGATTAACCCAACCCAACTGTACCATCTTTAGATGGGTTATGAACTTATTTGAGTTGGGTTTTGTTCAAATAAAAGAAAACTTTATGCATTGATTCATGGGTTCTTCTAAAACGCTTCAAATTAAGTTAAACCGACCATGACACTGATCAAACCCTAATATGTGTTGTAATAGTGATGGAAGAAGATGGATTAGATTATGGTGTCATAAATAAACAAGAGTGTGATTTTGTCTTTTTATGAAAGAGTAGGCAGATTTATTCTCAACTCACCTAACTTCCTTTGAAGATTAATAACAGAAAGCCCACAATGTTATGAACTAGTCAATAACTTACTCCCATTTCAAAGCTTCAATCTTTCAAGTTTGAAAAGGAAAAAGAAACTCCCAAAACAATGGATGCTTACAAAAAGTTGGAAACTTCTCATTAACCCAAAGAAACAGAGAAGCTTTGCTCAACTTAGGCCTCCATTGTCAACCCTTTTTGCTCTCTTCAATGCTCAAACCAAAGCAAGTAACATCGAGCTCGTGGTGCGTGTCGTGAACTCGAAAATGGAGTGTTGGGTTTTTTTCAGTCTGTTTTTAAGTGGTCTAATTCTCCCCGCCCGAGCCATTGTCGGCGTCGGCGGCGGAGTTCGTTTTGGCTTTGGTGGTGGCGGTGGCGGAGGCGGAGGAGGTATTTGGGTTGGCGGAGGAGGAAACACTCCGAATCCGACTCCGACTCCGACTCCGAATCCATTGTTAGGGACTCAACTAAACAGAGCATACTCTGTTCTTCAGACATGGAAATCTGCCATTTCCGATGACCCCACCGGAATTTTAACGACATGGGTCGGCTCAGATGTATGTTCTTACCAAGGAATCTTCTGTACAAATCATAGTTCCGGCCAAATATCCGTCACCGGAATCGACCTCAACGGCAAGAATCTCAGAGGAAGCCTCATCAAAGATCTGGCCTTTCTCACCGATCTGACGCTTATTCACTTAAACAGTAACAGATTTTCCGGTACGATACCGGTGAGTTTCCGGCAACTCCAATTCCTTCAAGAACTGGATCTCAGCAACAACAACTTCTCCGGCGAGTTCCCCGCCGTCACTCTCTACATTCCGAATCTCAAGTATTTAGACCTCAGATTCAACTCCTTCACCGGCCCAATCCCGGAAGAATTGTTCTTCAAGGAACTAGACGCCATTTTCATAAACGACAATCAATTCACCGGCGAAATCCCCCAAAACCTGGGGAATTCACCGGCGTCTGTGATAAATCTGGCGAATAATCACTTCGTCGGAGCAATTCCGGCGAGTTTTGGGTATATGGGTCCGAGATTGAAGGAAATTCTGTTCCTAAACAACCAATTAACCGGTTGTATTCCAGAAGGAGTTGGGTTTTTGACAGAAATTGAAGTCTTGGATTTCAGTTCCAACAAATTGTTCGGTCATCTTCCTGATACAATCTCTTGCATGAACCAAGTTGAGATTTTGAATCTAGCCCACAACGAGTTATCCGGCGTCGTTTCGGATTTGGTCTGTTCCTTGAGAAGCCTCGTGAATCTATCCGTAGCGGATAATTTCTTCTCCGGCTTCAACCAGCAGTGTCGGAACCTGTTCGGTGGGTTCGATTTGTCGTTCAATTGCATTCCGGGGGTGGGTCTGCAGCGGCCGTCGCCGGAATGTTCTGTAATTCCGGGAATTGGGTTGAGTTGTCTCCGGGTTCCTGGACTTCCACGGCCGTTGGTTTGTGGGCGGCTCGTTGAAACGCCGGCGGCGGAGGCGGCGGCGGCCCCGTGAGAAGGATGTGTGGAACTGGCGGGTGGCAGCCGGTGGGTAGGTGATTAATTAATTGCAATAACTATACAGATTTTTGGGTTTTTGTTTTGGGGGGGAATTGAATGTAAATCTTTTTCACATTTAATTCTTCATGGAAACAGTACTATCTGAGATTTTAATGGTGTAGATTTTTAAAAGGAACTTCACAATCAGATCTTTGATTTAATTACACTTATGCTTTATCTCATTTTGGATATTAGGGTTCGGGTCCATTTGAATTGACTTTATAAGTATTGGTAAGTGTAAAATAAATATTTTTCGTATAGTGATACAGTTTAGAACTTTTAAACAGCTCGAACAATGACCCAAAATGAAACGTGTCTTCAATCGGAGGGACTTAGACCCTTCCCATAATTACAATTGATTCACATAGTCAAATAGTGTAGCAGCTCACAAGTCTACTACTAGCAAATATTATTCACTTTGGCTCATTACGGCTCACAAGCCTACTACTAGCAAATATTGTTCGCTTTGTCTTGTTACTTATCGTCATCAGTTTCACAATTTTATAACAAAACACATCTATTAGGGAAAAGTTTCCAATACCCTTAATGTTTCGTTCCCATCTCCAACCAATGTGAGATCTCATAATCCACCCCTTCGGAGACCTAGCGTCCTCAAGTGACTAGCTTTGATAACATTTGTAGTAGTCCAAGCCTACTACCAGCAAATATTGTTGGTTCTGATACAATGTGTAGTAGGCACACCTAGCTTTGATAACATTTGTAGTAGCCCAAGCCTACTGCTAGCAGATATTGTTGGCTGTGATACGATTTGTAGTAGGCTTAGCAGATATTGTTGGCTGCCCAAGTCTACTGCTAGCAGATATTGTTGGCTCTGATACGATTTGTAGTAGGCTTAGCAAATATTGTTGGCTCTAATATGATTTGTAGTAGGCTTAGCAGATATTAGCGGATATTGTTGGCTTTGATACCATTTGTAGTAGCTCAAGCCTATGTTAGTAGGTATTGTTCGATTTGGCCCATTACGTATTGTCATCCTGATACCATTTGTAGTAGCTCAAGCCTACTGCTAACCGATATTGTTGGCTTTGATACCATTTGTAGTAGCCCAAGTAGTAGCCCAAGCCTATTGCTAACAGATATTGTTGGCTTTGATACCATTTGTAGTAGCCCAAGCCTACCGCTAGCAAATATTGTTGGCTCTGATACCATTTGTAGTAGCTCAAGCCTACTGCTAGCAGATATTGTTGGCTTTAATACCATTTGTAGTAGTCCAAGCCTACTACTAGCAGGTATTGTTCTTGTTCGATTTTGCCCGTTACGTATTATCATCAATCTCACAATTTTAGAATAAAACACGTCTATTAGGAAAAAGTTTCCAATACCCTTAATTTTTCGTTCCCCTCTCCAACTAAGGTAGGATTTTTGCTTCGTTCCCCTCTCCGGGATCTTATAATCTACCCCTCTGAAGGCCCATCACTTAGCCTGTTGTCGTCATCTTCAATGTTTTAAAATACGTCTATTAAGGAGAAGGTCTACTAAGAAAGAGGTTAAGAAATGTTACCTAGGCATTAAAAGAATTGTGTTGGGTTCAATCCCACATTAGTGCAAGATCTTATCTTGCATTACTTACTCAACTAGATTCATGCATGAACAAGTTAGTTGTTGAAGATAATTGGAGAATTGACAAACTTGATACCTTTTTAGAAACAAAAAACATGTCGGTGCTTAGAAAGATATTTTTGACTTATAAGGGTATAAGTGGTCAAAGCCCACTTCTTAAATGGGCCTTACAAATGGGCTGAAATACTTTCTTCAATCATACGCAAACAAAAATAGTACATATTTCTTAATAAAATGCATTATTTATTAAAGTTAGAAGGATCGTTTAGCCCGAGCAAACCCCATTAAATTACTCCACTAATCGAGCTAAATTCTTTCGAGAATGAATAATCGATACATGGACAGTTCAATAACATCGAAAAGTTCGATTAAACACAACTAAAAGTTAATACATCCTCGATAATGAACTAATTATTGACAATGACTAAGGAATGTAGTACATTGAATTTGGAAGCTTGAACGATCGTTTCGCAAGAGCAAACCCCATCAAATCACTCCACTGATCTCCCGAGTTTCCTTGGATAATGTAACCTTGTTTCACTAATTCGGCTCTCTTCTCAGATTTATATACCGTAGCTTTCTTTCCTTCGTCATCAGGTCCCCTAAGAGCAAAAAGTTTAATTAAACCATCCTCCAGTAAAAGATATTTTAAAATCACTCATACCTTAAGATAAGCTTCTCCCAACCCGAATAACCCGCTTGGAGTAGGTTTTGTTGCGTGACAGCTCTTTGAGATTCACCACGTCCCGTTAAAAGAAAAATCTTGAACCCGAGACTTTTTAGCTTTTTGTACAGTCTCAAACTCATTGGCAATGGAGGAGCCGAACCCGTGTTCACCCACTCGTTGAACGAAGTATCATTGAACGGTTTAGACCTACACAATCTCATACAAATAATTCAATCCTTATTTTTTAAAATCTTTAAAATTTTATTTTCATTTATTATATTTAAATATTTATTAAATTACAAAAAGCATTTTTAATATTTCCTATATATTATTATTAAGAGACAAACAATATTAGGAGACAAACAAAGCACAGCCTAGCAACCTATTTACAGACATACTCAAATAACCATGTGAATATACAGAGCCCATACCCCACAATATTTAAATATATTTTTTATTTATATAAAAATATGAAAACTTTATTAAAATAAATTATTAAATTATTTATGATCCTTTTAATATTTATATATGCATTTTCTTATATATATATATATATATATATATTCATAATGGAGAAATAAGTCTTCCTAATATTAAATTTCTTTTTTTTTTCTAATTTTATTTTTATATTTAAAAAAAAATGAAGAAATTAACGATTTTTGTTTTTAATTTTTTACCTTAAATTAAATATATATTTAAAAAAAAAATTAAATATGACCGAAAAAAACGCTGAATTTACCCGAATCCATTAGCTCTATAATACGGCAAATTGGAAAGCAGCGTTTCATCCACATCAAAAACCCAAGCGTCCCTCCCATGGTCCTTCCCGAGTTTGACTGAATAAGCAAAGGTCAACGAGTAATTCGCCACGGCTCGCGAGTCCGACAGATAGCGGTGGCCGTTGAAGTACTCCCGGACGAACTCAATGCACGGCCGCGGAACAGCCTTCCACGATCCCGCGGCGTTCACTTCCACCGCGAATTTCCAGCTCTCGCATCTCGGGTCGCCCTCTGCCCGGACCACGTGCTCTCTCGGATATATTCTGACGGCTGCAGCGGAGGAGACGGCGGCGGTAACAAGAAGAAGAAGAAGAAGAAGAAGAAGAGAGAGAATTGACGTCGGAGAAGCCATGGCCGGAAACTCGATGAGCGGTAGATGGAGGAAGAGTGTGGATTTATAAGGATTAAAGAAGCTTTTGGAGCTAGTTTGAAGTCCAATTATTCAATCATTGTTCCTTTACATTAATAATTGGATTTAAAAATTTACCGCTTTATAATGGTAAAAAGTCACCAACCAATTTCACCCAATAATTTCTTTATTTTCCAACGGTTACGATTTACCTGAATGCTCGGCTAATTTTAATATTTTATATCAGTGGACAAGAATCTTTAATCTACTTTTAATTTTTTTTATATAAATAATAATAATAATAATATATTTTTTTTTTAAATAGAAGAATATATCAATACAATTTAAAGCTTTTTTTTTAAAAATAAAATAGTTAAAAATTCGAATTATATTTCTATTAATATATTTAATTTTTTAATTATTCATTTATTTATATGAAAAATTTAAATTTTGAATCATGGATGGAGTGGAGGGCTGCATCTTTCGACTGTCATATTTATTGATAACGATAGAGAATAGGCGAGCTATTATTGCCCAGAACCTAAGAAACGTAGTACATTGGATTTGGAAGCTTGAACGAGCGTTTTGCTAAGGCAAACCCCATCAAATCACTCCACTGATCTCCAGAGCTACCTTGGATTCTGTAACCTTGTTTCACTAATTCATCCCGCTTCTCTGATTTGTATATTGTAGCTTTCTTTCCTTCGTCTTGATGTCCCCTAATTTCGTGATAGAAGGAACGAAATGCAAATTTAATTAAATGATTCCTTAAAAAATAATAATAACCCCAAATAAACTTTATGTTAAAAATGTTTTTTTTTTTTTTTTTAATTTGGCTCGAGTTTGGACTCTACTTCTCGTAACACATTATTTTAGTTCAACAATATATGGAGTGAGAGATTCAAGACTCGAAAAGCTTGGAAATCATACCTGAGGATGAGCTTCTCCCAGCGAGAATAGCCTGCATCAATGAGATTTTGTTCTGTGACAGCTCTTTGAAATTCAGCTCGTCCGGTTAAAATAAAAATCTTGAATCCAAGCTTTTTGACCCTTTTATAAAGTGTCAAACTAGCTGGTAATGCCGGTGCCAAGCCCTTATACACCCACTCGTTGAATGAAGTTTCGTTGTATGGCTCCGACCTATTCCAATTAAAACTAATTGTAGCGATATTTAAAGTTTAAAATATTATTAAAAAATTAAAAAGTTGAGAATATTTTAAAATAAATTAGAAAGTTTATAATTTTTTTTAATTATTTAATTAGAATTTACCCGAATCCATTATCCTTATAATAGGGCAAATTTGAAAGCAATGTCTCATCGACATCGAAAACCCAAGCGTCCATTCCGTCCGCGTCGGCAACGTTCACCGACAAAGCGAAGTTCTCCGAGTAAGACGCCACTGAGATGGAGTCGGAGAGATAGCGGCCGGTGTTGAAGTAGTCCTGAACAAACCTAACGCACGGTCGGGGAATAGCACTCCATGATCCGGCGGCGTTGACTTCGACGGAGAACTTCCAACTCTCGCATTCCGGGTCACTGTCGAGCCTGACCAAGTGTTCCCTCGGATACATTCTGATGACTTCGGCGGAGGAGACGGCGGCGGCGAGAAGAAGAAGAGAGAGAATTGAGGTCGGGGAAGCCATGGCCGGAAAGTTGAGGACG
Organism: Cucurbita pepo subsp. pepo; assembly: GCF_002806865.2. Lineage (NCBI taxonomy): Eukaryota > Viridiplantae > Streptophyta > Magnoliopsida > Cucurbitales > Cucurbitaceae > Cucurbita > Cucurbita pepo. The sequence goes on along the minus strand of NC_036648.1, from coordinate 9,532,290 downwards.
GTGTTGCAGGAAGTGGGTGGATTTATAATGGAGATCAGACGATGGCAATTGTCTACCTACCTCACATTCATTGTTATCATATCTTATCTTTTTCTTTTAAAAAAATAAAAAATAAAAATAATTTTTAGCTCCAAAAATCCTTTGTTGAACATTCATCATTTAAGATGATTGCTACTATAAATCTTCCCTGTTTTGGACAATACATACATATATATATATATATATATCATTTATCACGTGACAATAATTTTGGGTAGATTTTTCTAGAATTTAAATATATTAGGTAATTGAATTTTTTAATTAAAAAAAGTCTTTTTTAAATAAATTCTCGAATTAAATAACAATAGTAGGTGGCCACTTAAAAAAAAGGTTTAAATTCATAAATTTTGAAATTTGCCTGTTTCCCACTTCTAAAATTGTAAATTTTAAATTATATTTAATAAATTAAAGTCTAAATTTACAATTTAATATTATAATTATTATATTATTGTTTTGATTTTTTTAATTTTTTTAATTAAAAAAAAGTAATTATTTATTATATCTTCCCTACCAAGCGATCAAACTCGTGGGTCACGGAGTACGTCACTTGACTGAATTATTGAGCCACGTGGTGAAATTAATTATTTAACTATTTTTTTTACCCTTTACTTCTTATCCACTCTTTCGTGGGCCCTATCCAATTTTTTTTTTCTACCATGTAGGACCCTTCTTTAATTAATTACATTTTGTTAATGAACTAATTATTACCTTTTTTACTGATTACGTAATTCTTAATATTTGAATACTCAATTAACTAAACAGATATTTATTTTAAGTTTTTATTGATAATATTTTACTTTAGAGTTTAATAAAAGGATATTAAATGTAACGACCTAGTCCTCTTTGGGCTTCCCCTCAAGGCTTTGGTTTGTTCTCCATTCCAACAATGTGGGAGGTCACAATCCACCCCTTTGGGGCCCAGCGTCTTTGCTGACACTCTTTCATTTGTCCCATCGATGTGGGACCGCCCCTAAATCCACCCCCTTTGAGGCACAGCGTCCTTACTGGCACACCACCTCGTGTCTACCCCCATTCGGGGAACAGCGAGAAGGCTGACACATCGTTCGTTGTCTGACTCTAATACCATTTTGTAACGACCCAGATCCACCACTAGCAGATATTGTCCTATTTGGGATTTTCCTTTCGGATTTTCCCTTAAGGCTTTAAAACGCGTCTGCTATGGGAAGGTTTCTACATCCTTATAAACCGTTAAACACGAGCTTGTCTGGTTGGGCCCAAAAGCTAGAAAAAGACTGAAGGTGAACTTAAAGACGTAAATGGGCTGGCATAGTAAGACGAGGCCCATGGTTTAAAGCCCACGGCCCATAATGTTATTTATTTTCATTTGAATTTAAAATTAAAAAGGAAAAAAGAAAAAGGAACTACTCTCCTATTTGGAAGGGCCTAAAACCGGGTCTATTGGAGTTATGAGGTTCATCGGTCCTTTTGAATAGGAACTAAATAATTATGAGATTAAAAAAAATAAAAAATAAAATAAATTAATTAATTCCCGCCTTTCTCTCCTGCCCTATTTATTTCCATTTTAGTCGAAGACAAGGCGAAAGAACGAACCGAGCCTCATCCTTTACCGGAAGAACTTGAAGAGAGCTCAGCAATCTGCGAAGAACAAACGTGATCACCGATCCAATTTCCATATCAAAATGTCGTGGCAAACATATGTCGATGACCATTTGATGTGCGACATTGATGGCCAAGGCCAGCACCTCACCGCCGCTGCCATTATTGGCCACGATGGCAGCGTCTGGGCTCAGAGCACCTCATTTCCTCAGGTTTGGATCTAATTTTTCAATTTTTGTATTCGTTTTCAACTCGCGGATTGGATACTTTAGCATCAGTGCAGTTTAGGGCGTTAATTCAGCATTTCGTATGTGGATTACGCGCGTTTGTTTGTTTTTCATATGTATCGTGATATTTGATCGTATTGAGGAAAGATAGGTTTAGCCATTGGTTATGTGTAAATGCTGATTTGGTCGTATGGTTCGTTTATTCGACTGGTTGTCTATTGATAATAGTGTGGATAAATGTAAATCATTAAATGTTGATTCCAAGAGGATTCTGATTGATTCCTCTTGTCGTTGGGTTCATTTATGCGATGAACTAATGGTTCTAATTCATGTGTAATAACTAAACGTTGATTCCAAGAGGGTTCTAGTTGAGTTTCTCATCACGATTCTTAATTGTAGTACAAGCCTGAGGAGATCACTGGTATCATGAAGGATTTTGATGAACCTGGTTATCTTGCACCTACTGGATTACACCTTGCAGGTACAAAGTACATGGTTATCCAAGGCGAGCCTGGAGCAGTCATCCGTGGAAAGAAGGTGATGCAAACATCATATAAATAAGTCTAAACTGTTTTTTGGATTATTGATTATTCCTCTATTTCATTTGTCCACAAGGCTCTGACACCTTGAGAATTTTGAAATGGTCAGAAGTGACTACTAAAACTTGATCAATTGATCTTCTTCTAAAGAAATATCATTATGATTTCACATTTATCACAGCATAGTTTTTGGCTTGAACACATTGCATCTTAAATGATTTCTATTATGATTGTATTATGAGAATTATAGCTATGTTGTGATAAACATGGTGGAGTATATCAATCTATGGATTAAAGTCTGTTAAATTTCTATTGTGTTGGATTCTTGGGACAGGGGTCTGGAGGAATTACCATAAAGAAGACTGGGCAAGCTCTAGTTTTTGGCATTTATGAAGAACCTGTTACTCCAGGGCAGTGCAACATGGTCGTTGAGAGGCTTGGCGATTACCTCGTCGATCAGGGTCTGTAGGCTTTCTAAGTATCGAAATTTTGGCCTACAATTATTCCTTTTCCTTGTTCCTTTTTGTGTTTGTTTGGTTCCAAGTTTGCATATGCTTCATTCTCGAGCCTCAGAATTGGCAGAGAAGTTAATGCAGACAATAACCTCCTCAAAGATATTATTGACAGTTGTTTGGAGCTTCGCTTTTGATTAATTTTTATAAAATATCTTAATATTTTTTGGGTATTCAATCTTCTTTTCTCAATCATTTCTCTAATTTATTCCTTTAATTAATATCCTAATCTTTAGAGATTGTTTACATTCAAGTAAATTGCATACAGGTTATACAGTCTATGCTCTTGATTTGACAGGTCAGAAAATGAAATGCTTTGATTATTATTATTATTATTATT